>NC_045436.1:78806353-78861332 GCF_002776525.5 Piliocolobus tephrosceles | reverse complement strand
TTGTGATCATGTGTATATATATTAATATATACACACATATACATACATAAAACACTATTATATAATTTGTGTTCCAATAAGCCACAAGCTACTTTTTAAAAATAAGTTGCTAAATAATTTTCTTTTTAACATCTGTTAATTTCTTTTCTCTCAGCCCCACTCTATCATTAACTGCAATCACATGTAAGGAAATACCAGAATCTATTTATGTGAATATTTTAAAAAGAATAAAAGCGTATCTACTCTCTCAAGTTTCTATCTCTATAAAATAACTGCGCTTTCATCTTTGATAATTTTTTTTCTTCAACTTTTAAGTTCTGGGATATGTGTGCAGGATGTGCAGGTTTGCTACATAGGTAAATGTGTGCCATGGTGGTTTCCTGCACATATCAACCCATCATTTAGGTATGAAGCCCAGCATCCATTAGCTATTCTTCCTGATGCTCTCCCTCCCCCTACCCCCCTCAACAAGCCCCAGTGTGTTGTTTCCCACCATGTGTCCAAGTATTCTCATTGTTCAGCTCCCACTCATAAATGAGAACACACAGTATTTGTTTTTCTGTTCCTGCATTAGTTTGCTGAAGATAAGGGCTTACAGCTCCATCCATGTCCCTGCAAAGGACATGACTTCATTCCTTTTCAGGGCTGCATAGTATTCCATAGTGTATATGTACCACATTTTCTTTATCCAGTCTATCATTGATGGGCATTTGGTTTGATTTGCTATTGTGAATGGTGCTGCAATGAATATACATGTGCATGTAGCTTTATAATAGAATATTTTACATTCCTTTGGAGATATACTTGGTAATGGGATTGCTGGGTCAATGGCATTTTTGCTTCTAGATCTTTGAGGAATCACCACCTTGTCTCCCACAATGGTTGAACTAATTTACATTCCTACCAACAGTGTAAAAGCATTCCTTTTTCTCTGCAACCTCACCAGCATCTGTTGTTCCTTCACTTTTTAATAATCAACATTCTGACTGGCATAAGATGGTATCTCATTGTGGTTTGGATTTGCATTTCTCTAATGATCAGTGATCTTTGATAATTCTTACAACACATAATGTTGAGCTTAATGATCTGTAATTGCCACTAATTAATGCTATTTTCAATAGTCAATTAAAAGTTACAAAAATTGATGTACTTGTAAAATAATGTAGTAAGTAAACATTTATAGTTATAAGATTTAACAGATAAAAAGATTTATATAAAAATAGCAAAATGGAAGGTTTCAAATTATTATACTCAACATGTTACAATAAACTGTTTAAAAGGACAAGATAGAACTTAAATGCCCATCAGTGATAGACTAGATTAAGAAAATGTGGTACATATACACCATGGGATACTATGCAGCCATCAAAAGGAATGAGATCATGTCCTTTGCAGGGACACGGATGGAGCTGGAAGTCATTAACCTCAGCAAATAACACAGGAACAGAAAACCAAACATCACACGTTCTCACTTATAAGTGGGAGCTGAACTATGAGAATACATGGACACATCGTGGGGAACAACACACGGTGGGGCCTGTCCGGGGACAGGAGGGAGAGCATCAGGAAGAATAGCTAATGGATGCTGGCCTTAATACCTAAGTGATGGGTTGATCCGTGCAGCAAACCATCATGGCACATGTTTACCTACGTAACAAACCTGCACATCCTGCGCACGTACCCCAGAACTTAAAAGTTGAAGGGAAAGAAAAGGATCGGATAGATAATAATTTAAATCACAGTAATAAAGACCAGCTTTCACCTTGGACCAGAACTTAAAATAAAAGTTGAAGAAAAAAAAACAGATAAGATACATAATAATTTAGATCAGAGTAATAAAGACTAGCTTTCACCTTGGGGTAATTTCTGAAACCTCAGTTTTCTTTAAAAATGATTTATCATGTATTGAATTCTGAGAGAAGATAAACATCTTGCTGAAATGATAGTAATTAATACTTCAAAGTAGAAACTTATATTCTTGCTTATTTAAGATTCTCTCTCATTAGAAATGGAAGCCAGATACTCTATCTATAAATGCTTTCTTTGTTGGCGTTGTGGGACTAAAATGTACTCCACACATTGTTGGCCTTTCTCATACAATTCCCTATATCAATTCTTTTCTCTCTCCTCACCCCTTTCCTCCTTTCCTTTACCTCAGTGAATCCTTCCTAGATTCCATTTCAGACTCAGCTCTTTTTCAGATCTTTGCAGCCACAAAGCTGTTCTCATTCCCTAATCTCCTTTGATGCTTAGTGTTTTCATCAAAATCCTATCACACACCGTTTCCATTGCTAGTTTTTCAAGTACATGTTTGTAAACTCCCTGAAGGCAGAACAATCTTTGAATCCATCCCTCTATCAGAGATGCTTGATAAATATATATTGCTTGATAACAAAAGTCTATCCTCATGTCTGAATACTTTATATTCACCCTTTTGAATGGAATATTTCCAAAACATTTTCTGTATTTCCTTTTTTTCTAAATAGATAATCCCAAATATAATCTTAACAACACAGAATAGTAATTATTGAAATGGGAGAGTTCCCTGATCCCCCTCTCAGGATGTGCAACAGGGGTGTGACTCGCCTGTTCAGTCACCATTGCTCAAACCCCTGACAAGAAGGGGAGCATGCAGACTGTAAGGTGCAGGAGTCAGGGCGAGTGCTTTGGGCTTCAGCCCTGCAGTAGTGTCTAGGGGTGGGTGCCTGCAGCCCCAGTGTTGTAAGGCTCTTTTAGCATTGCCGTCCACAGACAGCACAACTGTTAACCAGCTCAATGGACCCTCTGCCTTTTTGCAAGGGCAGAGGGCCAGTGTGACAGCTTTCTGTATCCCAAGCTCTTGCCCAGCATCCAGGAAGAATTAGGTTGCACACAGACTTGAAGGATGAATGCAGGGTTTTAATGAGTGGTAAAGGTGGCTCTCAGCAGGATGGACAGGGAGCTGAAAGTGGGGATGCAGTGGGAAGATTACCTTCCCCTGGAGTTTGGCCATCCAGAGGCCGAACTCCTCTCCCACCACCCCCAGCCTAACTCCTCTTGGCGTTCAGATGTTCCTCCTCTTCTCTCTTTCTCTGCCACTTCATTCTGCCATTCATCTGCTTGTCTCCTCATCTCATCTGCTCGTCTGCTTCTGGAGCCTAAAGTTCAGGGTTATACGGGTACCATATGGGGGGCATAGCAGGTCAAAAGGCAACTTTCAGGGCACAAAAACAGAAATGCTCATTCCCACTTAGGGCCGAGGGTCTCCAGGCTTGAGGGTGGGGCTTTTGCTGAGGAACTACCCTCTTCTATCCAGTATTTCCCTGTCTCTTGTCCATATTATGATCACTAATTTTTATGCTAAATTGTGATTCAGTAGTCTCAGTCTCTGTCTCCTCCCTTCCTCTCTCTTTCTCTGAGCAATCATTGCTGCAGTAAATGTCCCTGTCTCTATCAGTCTTCTAATTTTCATATCTAGTTTTGTAATTCAAAAAAAATTCTGATTATCCTTGGCAGAGCTGTTAGAATTATTCATAAAATCAATGAGGCTCAGCAAGGTGGCTTATATCTGTAATCCCAGCACTTTGGGAGGCTGAGGCAGGACAATGGCATAAGCTCAGGTGTTTGAGACCAGCCTGGGGAACATAGCAAGACTTTGTCTCTACTAAAAATAAAAGTAAAAATAAAAAATAGCTGAGCATGTCAGCATGTGCTTGTAGTCCTAGCCATTTGGGAGGCTGAGGTGGAAAGAGGATCCCTTGAGCCCAGATTGAGGCTGCCGTGAGCTGTGATTGCACCACTGCACTCCAGCCTGGGCGACAGAGCAAGACCCTGCCTTGGAAGCAAAAATAAAACTGAGAAATCCCAGAGTGAGATGTATGGTATTTAAGGCTTCACCTCCATCATTCTTTCAGCAACAGAGGGTTTTTTTCTCCTCCATGCACCCAGTTGAAATTCCTAGTAATTTACAGTATAATTTTTGTTTTGTTTTATTTGTTGTTGTTATTGTTTAAGACAGAGTCTCTGTCACCCAGGCTGGAGGGCAGTGGCACGATCTCTGCTCACTGCAATCTCCACCTCCCAGGCTCAAGTGATTCTCCTGCCTCAGGTTCCCAAGTAGCTGGAATTACAGGCCATGTGCCACCACCCCCAGCGAATTTTGGTATTTTTAGTAAAGATGGGTTTTTGCCATGTTTCCCAGGTTGGTCTCGAACTCCTGGTCTCAGGTGATCTGCCCACCTCAGCCTCCCAAAATGCTGGGAGTACAGGCATGAGCCACTGCACCTGGCCTATAGTATAATTTTTCAAAATGCACACCACATGCCTAAGTTGCTCAAATATATCTCTTTCAAAATGAAGAATGAATGCTGAATCTCTACATGATACTCTAGAGAAAACAAAAATTACACATCAGTGATGCCATTGGCAATAGGTAGAAAACTTCCAATTAAGAACTACGCTTCAAAGGCATTTTTAAAAGTCTGTAAACTACTGACAGTTGTCCACTTTTCCTGGGTATTCTCATATTCATTATTCATTTAAAGAATATTGCTTTTTGAAAGAGTAGGGGCAACACAAATTAAAATATTTCAAAGGTGTCAAGCCAGTGAAACAAAACTGGAATGGAACTTGACCCTTCCAAAGGAAAAAACAAAAAGCGGTATTTTAAAGGTTTGATGGATGATCTACCTTCCCTTGTTCTAAACATTTCATCAGAATTACCGCTCCCCCTAACCCAATCTTCTCGACCAAACATTGGAAATCTGTCCAAGGCACATAAGCCATGGACCTTCAGTATGTCAAAGATTATTAAATTTTCTGGAAAAAAATTATATTGTTCAGTATAATAATATACATGAGTCTATGTAAAAAAACTTATTTTTTGGTCTGAAATTATTACAAATATTTAAGAACACCAGTTAATAGGGTGCACAAGAGTTGAATTTAGAAGGCAATACAATCATAGTATATTACTCTGAGAAGAAAAAATAATGAAGTTTTAATACGTATTTATAATGCCGTCAAACACTGCTTTTCAAATGCTACTATAGTGCCCTCTGGTGTTTTTTTTTTTTTATGTTTTTCCATCTGCTAAACCCTATTTTCTTTGAGAAAAAGAATTTGCAGAGATGATAATAGCATCTTTCACTTATATCATAGTTAATATTTTAAGTATTTTCATATGTATTATTTCATCTGATGAGCTTCTTGAGGGCAGGACTATTTTCATATTCTTTGAGAGGCTTGCAGAGAGCAGGCCTCCAGCAATGCACCTCGTGAAGCAGGCAAGAACTTTACTGAATGAATCTTGTATTACAGGGAAAACAGGCACTATTTTTCTTACTGGTTTATGAGAATCATGGCACCTGCAAGCTGAACATTGTCTTAAGGATGAATGGGAACAGTAGAAAAGTGTCTTTGTTCTTAGGGGATACTTGCTGAAGAAGATAAGGGTGAATTTCATGAGTTTTGAAACTTCCTTTCAAATGTTTCATCAAAAAATGTGTGTGTGTGTGTGTGTGTGAGAGAGAGAGAGAGAGAGAGAGAAAGTAAGTGTGTGGCAAAAAATATTGGTACACTTAGGTGAAGGACATGGAAATGTTTATTGTTCTATTTTTCAAATTTTGAAATCTTGAACCTTTTCAAAGTAAAAAGTTGGGTGAAGAAACATGGATGGTTTCCAACTCCAAATTCAATAAAGAAATCACTTTTTAAAACATGTCTGGTAGGTCAGCCGACCTTGGGCTTAACATATACACAGGCCAATTTCTTCCTTATGGCTAAAGCTAAGCTCTGCCTTCCTAGTTCTGCTCTCTGGAGTATCACAGCATACGTCCAGTCCCCCGGAGAGCTAAAGACTATTGGTATGCCTCTCCCCTACTCTTCCCACTACCACCAAGTCCTCTTTATTCCTAATTAAATGGCTCTAAGTATAACTTAAACTCAATGTTCTATATACAGTCTGAATAACATCTTTACTTGGAAAAATACGCCAGTAAATGCAGTCTCTATGTATTCTCTTGCCAGCCATCTCCTATTGTTGACAAATACTGAGTTTTATAAAATTCCTAAATATATCCACTCTAAAAATGCTATTAAACCTGACTGCTCTTATTCTAGAAACTTTATTTTTTTAATTTTTTTCTTTCATATCTCTTACACACTATTATTCTATAATTTTAAACCCAAGGATAGGCCAGGCACGGTGGCTCACGCCTGTAATCCTAGCACTTTGGGAGGTTGAGGGGGGCAGATCACGAGGTCAGGAGATCGAGACCATCCTGGTTAACACGGTGAAACCCCATCTCTACTAAAAATACAAAAAAAATTAGCCGGGCATGGGGGCAGGCCCCTGTAGTCCCAGCTGCTTGGGAGGCTGAGGCAGGAGAATGGCAAGAACCGGGGAGGCGGGGGCAGGAGAATGGCGAGAACCCGGGAGGCAGAGCTTGCAGTGAACCAAGATCACAGCCCTGCACTCCAGAGTGGGCGACACAGTGAGACTCCGTCTCAAAAAAAAAAAAAAAACAAGGATATACCATTTATCTTCCCTGAAGTTTCAAGGTCTTTTGAAAGAAATTGTAGGTAAACAAGGTACTTAATAATATAGAAGAAAAACAATACCATCCTATGATTTGGTATTAAATAACTTTTTATCACTTTCTCCATTTCTGCCAATAAAATTATCTTCTATAGGCCTGCTTATAATACAGCTAATAAAATTTCAGAAGCTGACCTTAAAAATGAAAGTCTTTATAATTCTTTATAATTAACCAAAGAAGTCTGAGAAGATATCCCTTTTCCTTGAAGCTATGAAAAGAGAAACATAATTCTGCATCATAAAGTATTTCAAAAAATCTGATTTGATAAGGTATTAAATTAAGAATGTTCCAAAAAATATCCACTTGTTATCCTCAGCAATATGGAGCTGTGTGAATATTCATAATTGTTACTAGAACCTCTTCTGTTCCTTGCTAAAAAGAAATCCATTCTCTGTAATATAAATGTTATTTGAACCAAAATGTCTTATAAGACTCCAAAGTGTTACAAAGTGTTGCCTTGTCCTGTGAAAATAACCTCCAAAAGGAATCTGTAATTCTGATTGTCTTACTGACGAGGTTTTGACCTGGGAAAAATGTCGTAAGAATACATCTCTGTATTTCTAAGCAGTATTTTCGTTTTTCTGCTAAAAGAAAACTCTTAGCATTTTCCTTTCCCTCTACATGTATAACAGAATAATTTAAAGCTTATGCCTTAATTTTTTAAATCTCAGAGTCTCAGTCTATGTTTAATTTATATTAATAACTTCATGGATGATGGTAGAAGCATGACAGAGCCAGAAAACAATTCTATATCCAGAGTAAGTGTTGGTCCCAGTGAGAACAAATTTCTGCCTCCTCCATGATCAAAGCGATCAAATGTAACCAACCTGTCCCATAGAAACTATCTAGTCCCCTTGAGTTACTATACCATACTGGGGACCCAGGGTTGGTGGTGCTACTTCTCAATCTGGAATTCAGCAGTGGCAGAGTCAGAACAACCTTGATAAGAAAATATCTATGACGTTGGGCCCATGCTTATATCCATGGCCACTACATTTACAAGCCCATGGAGCAAGCACTTGGATACCCTTCTGAACAACATCCCCAAGGTGGATCATCTTGTTCACCTAATTATTGACAATGTCCTTCAAAATCAGACCTTTTGGTGAGAAGCACATGGAAAATAATTTTCCTTACTCAGTGACCATTACGAAAGGTCCATCACACCTCTACTCCAGATTTCCTTGTTACCAATCTTACAATCATATTCTTTCAAAGTCCCTGATCATCTGACCAAATCATTAATTACTACCCATAAGCCAATGTAGGTCTTTACCTCAGTCGATTTCATTCCTGTCCAAGAGGGTTCACAGAAATATAATACTTGAAGTTCTATAATGCAGCAAGATTTTTCCAAGTCTGCCACTACCAACTACCAGGATATTGTGCAGAGCATTTCTAAACCAAGCTGTAATTCTCTTCCTGCTCTTTGAACATTTTTGGTGTTGTACATTCTATGGGTTTTGACAAATACATAGTAACATGTATCCACCATTATAAGTATACAAAATAGTGTCACTGTCCTAAAAATTTTCTGTGCTCTAACTATTCATCCCTCCCTCCCCTCAAAACCAAGAAAACCACTGATCTTTTTACTGTCTTCCTAGTTTTGCCTTTTCCAAAATGTCATATTGTTGGAATCTTACACTATGTATAGCCTTTTCAGATTGGCTTCTTTCACTTAAAAATACGCATGTAAAATTCCTCTATGTCTTTTCATGGCATGATAGCTTATTTCTTTATAGTGCTTAGTAATATGTCATTGTCTGAATGTACCACAGTTTATCCACTCACCTACTAAAGGACATCCAAGTTTTGGCAATTAAGAATAAAGCTGCTATAAACATCAGTGTGCACGTTATTGTGTGGAAGTAAGTTCACAGCTCATTTGGGTAAATACTAGGGAGCACAACTGCTAAATCATATGATTAGTACGGTTAATTTTGTAAGAAAGTGCCAAACTATCTTTAAAAGTGGCTGTACCATTTCTGCATTCCTATCAGCAATGAATGAGAGTTCCTCATGCTCCACATCAACAGTATTTGCTAGTGTCGGTGTTCGGAATTTTGGCCATTCTAATGTAGTAACATTTCATCATTGTTTTAATTTACAATTAACTAACGACATATGATGATGAACACCTTTTCATATGCTTATTTACAATCTGTACATTTTCTTTGGTACGAAGTCTGTTCACGTCTTTTGCCCATTTTTAAATCAGGTTGTTAGTTTTATTATTGTTGAATTTAAAGAGTTCTTTGTGTTTTTTGGACAACAGTCTTTCATCAAATAAATATTCTGTGAATATTTTCTATCAGTCTGTGGCTTGTCTTTTCTCATGACACTGTCTTTCATAAAATATTTTAATAAAGTCCAGCTTATCAATTATTTCTTTCATAGATGCCTTTCATGTTGTAATTTAAAAGTCATCACCATACCCAAGGTCATCATCTAGGTTTTCTCCTATGTTATCTTTTATGAATTTTATAAGTTTACAATTTACATGTAGGTCTGTGATCCATCTTGACTTAATTTTTGTGAAGGGTATAATGTCTGTGTCCAGATTGTTTTTTCCATGTGAATGTCCAATTGCTCCATCATCATTTATTGAAAAGACTATCTTTTCTCCATTGTATCGTCTCTGCCCCTTGGTCCAAGATCAACCAACTATATTTATGTGGGTATATTTGTGGGTTCTCTCTTCTGTTCCTTTGTCTTTCATTAATAATACACTGTCTTGACCACTGCAGCTTTACAGTAAGACTTGAAGTCAGGTACTATCAGTCCTCCAACTTTGTTCTCCTTTTTCAATATTCAGTTGACCAATCTGGGTCTTTTGCTTCTCCACATAAACTTTGAAATCAGTTTCTCAATATCCACAAAATAATTTGCTGGGATTTTTTTTTAATTGGGATTTAGTTAAATCTATAGAGCAAGTGGGAATAAATGACAATTTGACAATGTTGATTCAGAATATCCATGTACATGAGACATTTCTCCATTTATTTAATTTTTTTAATCAGAGTTTTATAATTTTACCTCATAGATCTTCTACACATTTTGTTAGATTTCTATCTAAGCATTTCATTTCTGGGGATGCTAATGTAAATGGTATTGGGTTTTTAATTTCAGATTCCACTTGTTTCCTATATGCTGGCATATAGGAAAATGACTGAAATGTGTGTATTAAACTTGTATCCTGCAACCCTGCTATAATCACTTATTAGTTCCAGGAGACTTCTGTCAATTTTTTCAGATTTTGTAAATAGATAAATGTTATCTGTAAGCAAAGACTGTTTTATTTCCTCCTTTCTAATCGATATACATTTTATTTCCTCTCCTTGTGTTATTCCATTAGGTAGGATTTTCAGCAAGATGTTGAAAAGGAATGGTGAGACGGGACACCTTTTTCTTGTTCCTAGTCTTAGCACGAAATCTTCTAGTTTCTCACCATTAAGTATGATGTTAGCTGCATGCTTTTTGTAGATGTTCTTCATCACATTGAGACAGTTTCCTTCTAACACTCATTCGCTGAAAGTTTTCATCATGAATAGGTGTTGAATTCTGTGAAATGTTTTTTACTCCACCTATTGCTATGTGATTTTCTTCTTCTTTAGCCCATTGATGTGATGGATTACATTAATTTATTTTTCTAATGCTGAACCAGCCTTGTATACCTGGGATAAATTCCACATGGTTGTAGCATGTAATTATTCTTATACATTGTTGGATTCAATTTGCTAATACTTTGTTGGGGATATTTGTTCATAAGGGATATTGGTCTGTAGTTTTCTTTTCTTCTAATGTCTGTGGCTTTGGTATTACAGTAATGCTGGCCTCGTAAAATGAGTTAGGAAGCATTCTCTCTGCTTCTATCTTCTGAAAAAGATTGTAGAAAATTGGTATAATTCCTTCCTTAAATGTTTGGAACAATTCATCAGTGAACCCATGTGGGCTTTGGGCTTTCTGTTTTGGAAGGAACACTTGTTTGGTGTTTAAGTTTTCTGGATCTGTGGTTTGTTTCCTGACGTTAATTTGGGGAAATTCTCAGTCATAGTTGCTTTGAATATTGCTTCTGCTCTTTTTGTTTTCTTCTCTTTCTGGTACTCCCATACAGGTATATGATATCCTGTTCCATTTATTCGTTTCTTCTCTTTGCTTTCTTGTTTTGACAGTTTCTATTAACATACCCTAATGCTCAAAGATTCTTTCCTTAGTCACATTCAGTCTACCAATGAGCCCATCAAATGCATTTTTCATTTGTTACAGTATTTTTTCTGCCATTTATTTTCAGTTCTTTCTTAGAATTTCCATCTCTCTGCTTACATTATCCATCTGTTCTTGCATGTTGTCTACTTTTCCCATTAAAGCCCTTAGCATACTGTAAAAAATAAAGTAGAGGTTCCTCTTCAAAGACTTTCCTCCCCATCTAATTCGGAATACATAGTAACTTCTCTTAGAAGCAAAATTTATTCAAAGACCTGTGCTCCTAAATATTTGCCCTGGCATGCTGATATTTGCCCTGGCATGTCCAAGCAAGGACTGGTCATAGCCTGTTCCTCTTCCCTTATTTAAAAGTGTTTTTACCTTTCTCAGTATTCCACAAATTACCTCCTCCTTCCTTTGTTCTCTTCTACCTTTGCCTCTTTTAAAAAGTTCTAAGTTGCTAGCCAGTCAGGACAAATACAGAATGTGAGGTCCCATTCTAGCCAGTGGAAACCGGACACAGCAGTAGGGTGGACGCATCAGGTTATAAATGACCCTGTCTCCTCTGTTTGGTGTATTCTCATGGCAAAACTGCTGGCGAGTGTACCCTTTCTGCAGAAGTAAAAATGGCCTGACTAAATTAAATTTATGTTCAAGTACTATTTCTTTACGGTACCAGGGAACAAGCATTTCAAACAATAGTAATCATAGTTGTTTTAAATTCATGGTGTCATAATACCAACATCCCTGTCATCCTCTGGGTTTGGTTCCGCTGCTTCCTCTGTCCATTCAAACTATGTTGCCTTTTAATGTGCCTTGTAATTTTTTATTGAAAGGCAGATAGAATATACTGGGTCAAAGGAATTGCAGTAAACAGCCCTTTAGTAATGTAGTGGTAAGATATACGGGAAGAGGAAGTGTCCTATAGTTCTACCATTTTATCTCATTTTTTTAGTGAACCTGTGTCCCTAGGCTGTAAACTTCAGTTCTCAGTTTGTTTTTCCACCCCCTTAGGTGGTACAGAATCTCTAGAGGGAGCTGGAGTTGGGTATTTCCTTTCCCCCAGGTCAGTTAACCACTTGTAAAAATCCCAATACACTAGGCTCTAGTAAAATAGTTTCTTTTGGTGGCAAGTCTTGTTAAGAATAAAATGTTCTAAATGAGCTCACTTGGACTCGGGAAGGGGAACATCACACAATGGGGCCTATCATGGGGAGGGGGGAGGGGGGAGGGATTGCATTGGGGAGTTATACGTGATATAAATGATGAATTGATGGGTGCTGATGAGTTGATGGGTGCAGCACACCAACATGGCACATATATACATATGTAACAAACCTGCACGTTATGCACATGTACCCTAGAACTTAAAGTATAATTAAAAAAAAAATAAAATAAAATAAAAAAAGAAAAATAAATAAAAATAAAGAATAAAATGTTCTAGAATTTTTCAAAATAGTTCCTTTTACACTCCTCATGCAGGAAGCAATTGGGGATTTTTCTCTGATCTTCTCTGAGAATTCATGGAGGTAAAGCTCACAAAAGCGTGAAAGCCCCCCAGAATCTTTAACTCTCAAACTAATCCATAAGGAGCCTCTGGCAATTCACCAATTAGAGCTCAGACTTTCCTACTCCAGTAACGGTTCCTGCAAAGGTGCGTTTCTATGGTAAGTTGTGATTCTTTGAATCCACCCATCTGTGTGTCTAATTTTGGGGAAGCTGTTTTCCCTGTGACCCCACTTCTCCTGCAGTTCTAAGAAGAGCTGTTAATTTCTCATTTTGTTTAGCTTTTTAGTTCTTGTTAGGATGGAGTGATGACTTCTAAATTATTTACATGTCAGACCAGAAACCTGAAGTCTTGTCTATTATTGTTAAACAAGGTACTACAAAAATGCAAGTGTCTCTTTCCAGAAAATAAACAATATATCTGCAATAGAGAAAAGAAAACTAACTCTCTGCCAAAACTCTTTTTTTTCCCACTAGAAACTGCTTGCTGCATTCCAAGCAGAAGTATTGGCATACACAAAGGCCTGGAATCAAGAAAAAGCATAGTCCTTTTAAGGAACTACGAATGTTCCTTAAAGGTTGGTGTGAAATTTGGCAGAAGAGCAGGAAATAAGGATAGAGACATATACAGAATGAAGTAATTCAGGGCCTGACTGGACTAAAGACTTTGGATTTTATCCATTTGTTCTCCCTTGAATATTTTTAAATGGAAGAATGGTATTTGTTTATAGCCTACCTCATTCAAAAATTATTGAAGGAAAATAGGAAATGGCATTGATTGATGTTACGTTTTGGAAAGATCACTAACAGGGCTTTCCTTTTTAAGTATCAGATTCAAGGGCCTGGCATCAAAGAAATCAGATGGGAGGATCTTTCAGTAATCCTGTAAGAAATTATGAAAGCCTGAACTAATGCAGCAACAGTGGGGAAGAGAGGGGCACAAGACCAGAGAGATATTTAGGGTTTGGTGACAAACTGAATGCAGGTACTGAGGGAGAGGGAGAAGTTATGACTCTCATGTTTCTGGCTGGGGCAAGTACATGAAGAGTGTCAACACACAGACGGAAGAGTCCCTTTAAGGAGAAAATATTAATATGAGTTTTAGGAGTTGCATTCTATTGTGAGATATCCTCATGGAGACAGAAATCCAGTCCAAGTCTGGAGTTTAGGGGAGCCATCCTGGTTGGAGATAATAATCTGGTAGTCATCTTTCCATAAATAGAAGTTAAAAGCCATAGTGTGAGTGAGAGAGTGGAGTGAAGGGACGGAAAGGCTTTGGACATAATCTTACCATATGCACCCAGGAAAAGAGCCATGAAAAGGACTGAAAAACAGAGAAGAGCAGTGTGTCTGATAGAGCTATTTTAACAAAATCCAGCGTTTACAACAGAGTTTAAGAGTAAACCGGCAGGCCAGGTGCAGTGGCTCATGCCTGTAATACCAGCACTTTGGGAGGCTGAAGTGGGCGAATCACTTGAGGTCAGAAGTTCGAGATCAGCCTGGCCAACATGGTGAGACCACCCCCCCTGCCCCCACTCCCCATTTCTACTAAAAATACAAAATTGAGCAAGCGTGGTGGCGTGTGCCTGTAATCCCAGCTACTCAGGTGGCTGAGGCACGAGAATCGCTTGAACCTAGGAGGCGGAGGTTGCAGTGACCCGAGATCGCACCACTGCACTTCCGCCTGGGCGACAGAGCGAGACTCTGTCTCAAACAAAGAGTAAACCGGCAAATACTCCATTCTCTCTCTCTACACTCTGGCCCACTCTTAACACATCAAACTGTCCAGGATCAGGAGACGTTTTGTTCCGCTCATCTCCTTCTTCCAACTCTGCCCACGTTCTACTGTCTCCCCAAAATCCTACCTACCCTTCAGGAACTGCTGGAATGGGAGCTTGGGAAGTTTTCAGCAAACGCCTCTCTCCTCCTTTGTGGCCCCTTTATTCCCACTGTTCTGTGTCCTCTCCCTATGGCGAGTCCCTTGAGGGGCTGTATCTTACTCCTTGTGTCTGCAAGCACACATAATGCGTATTAGAGGAGGAAGCATTTGCCAGTGGAGCACAAAGCTGTTGCAGATCTCTTACTGGTTCTCAGGCGCTGTCAGTGAAATTCCCGTTCCCTCACCGTCCACATCTGTACTTTGCAAGCCTCATCTACGATAACTGCTGTAAAGTTACACAGGGGAGCCCTTTCCGGACAAAGAAACGAGTTCTGCAATAAGTCTGTCGGATTTTAGCCACGAAACCCGCGCCGCGCAGCCTCGCCAGCAAGTGCACCCGGGAATCCACAACCTAGCTGCACGCCCACAGCTCGACCACCGCCCTTCCGGTTGACGCCATTGCAAGCCCGCCCCCACGCTCCGCCCCCTCGCTAGGCGCTCGCCACGCCCACGCCGCCGTCGCCGCGCGGCCCACCCGGAATATCCGCACCCCGCGCTGACCAAAACCCGTGGACATGGCGAACCAGGTAGCGCCCGCTGAGCGGAGGGCCCTGAGTACGAGGGAGGGACTGCATGGCATGGGACCAGGCTGCTGTCCTCGGGGGCGCGCGAGGTTCGGCACAGGACGGGATCTGGCTCCTGGTTCTGAAACTGGGCCCCGGCGAGCGGCTCAGCGGGGCAGAAAGAGAAGGAAGCTTTGTCTCGGCTATTCAGTTGGGAAGCAGCTTTCTTTGCTGCTTCTGGGACAGCCGGAACGGGGTGGGGGTGGGAGAGCCGGAGAGTGGGGGGCAGGGGCTGGTCAGGACGGTATCCCAGTGGAAATGGCTTAGGAGCGGCCACGCATTGCTTCTTACACGAAGATAAGTAACTCGCTCTGGGTCATTCTTGCGGCTTGCATACTTGGCAGAGCTGCAGCCAGGGCCCGTGCTCCTAACTCCTAGGTTGCTTGTGTTTCATAATTGAGCCTACGCGTTAATTATTGTGCCTCCAAGGAGTGTATTTTGGAAAGACCCCTACGTCCCTTTCAGAAACATTTTCGAGCGCTTGAACACCAAGAGATTTATATTCCCTCTAGTCCTCACATAACAAACACCTCCGCGAGATGGGGACATCTTACAAAACTGTGGTTTGAGGTCGGTTGTGATGGCGGACTGAGATTGCTCCTCGATGACAAGTTCATAAAATACACATTAGACAGTAAAGAAAGGCAGAAATTACGAATAACATAAATAGTCTAGAGTTGCTGATTATTTTAATGCTTTGCAAATTTGGACATTTTCTAGTAAGACATATGGCCTTAACATACTGGAGTTTGAAAGAAATAAACTCTAACCAGTCTTTCAGACTTAAACTGGTAGTTGCTTTTCCTTATTGCTGACTGTCTTTGTTCACAGAATGTGAAAGATTGTAATTGTTACTATAGTTCAAATGTTGAAGTAGTGCCATTTCCTGCGGATTTAGAGTGGGACTTTGTGTTGCTTAGAATTGTCAGTAAAAAGGAAAGGTTAGGCTCCTGTAAGACATTTTTAAAGGGGAGCAGGTCATCAAATTTAGTATTCTTGTCTCTCTGGATTTTTAGGTTGCATAACTTAATTGTTAGTATTCTGAATCTGACTTGTGGAGTTGAAATTTATGGCACATTGAAGTGAAACAGATTCTAATGCAGTGTCTGATTCTTTGTACTATAAGATTTAATATCTGCCGGGCGCGGTGGCTCAAGCCTGTAATCCCAGCACTTTGGGAGGCCGAGACGGGCGGATCACAAGGTCAGGAGATCGAGACCATCCTGGCTAACACTGTGAAACCCCGTCTCTACTAAAAAATACAAAAAAAAACTAGCCGGGCGACGTGGCAGGCACCTGTAGTCCCAGCTACTCGGGAGGCTGAGGCAGGAGAATGGCGTAAACCCGGGAGGCGGAGCTTGCAGTGAGCTGAGATCCGGCCACTGCACTCCAACCTGGGCGACAGAGCGAGACTCCGTCTCAAAAAAAAAAAAAAGATTTAATATCTGCAATTTGCTTTTAAAAAACGATCATTTCCAGCCTCACCAATTTACAGAGGCCATTCTTTTTTTTTTTTTTTCCAGTTCAGATGGAGTTTCACTTTGTTGCCCAGGCTGGAGTGCAGTGGCTCGATCTTGGCTCACTGCAACCTCCGCCTCCCGGGTTCAAGCAATTCTCCTGTCTCAGCCTCCTGAGCAGCTGGGATTACAGGCGCCCACCACCATGCCCGGCTAGGTTTTGTATTTTTGGTAGAGACAGGGTTTCGCCGTGTTGGCCAGGCTGGTCTCGAACTCCTGACTTCAGGTGATCCGCCCATTTCGGCCTCCCAAAGTGTTGGGATTACAGGTGTGAGCCACCGCGCCCGGCTTACAGAGGCCATTCTTTTTATCTCTATCCGGTTCACCTCTCCTTTTCCTCAACCCTTTGTTCTATTGCTGCCAATAACTACTAACATTTTGCAAAGCTATGCTGTGCCAAGAATTGTGTTAGGGACTTCATATTCACATTCATTCTTTTTTTTTTTTTTTAGCTCTGTCGCCCAGGCTGGAGTGCAGTGGTGCAATCTAGGCTCAGCCTCCCCAGTAGCTGGGACTACAGGCACCCGCCACCTCGCCCGGCTAATTTTTTGTATTTTTAGTAGAGACTGGGTTTCACCTAGCCAGGATGGTCTCAATCTCCTGACCTCGTGATCCGCCCACCTCAGCCTCCCAAAGTACTGGGATTACAGGCAACTTGAGCCACCGCGCCTGGCCAGGGACTTCATATTCATTCGTACTTAGTCCTCACAATCACCCTATATATAGGTGTTTTATCACCATTTATAATTACTTTTTCCTCATCCTTCAGTATCCCGGTTGGAAGTGAAGCTCTCCCAAACCAAGCAAAGTTACGCTCTCAATCTACTTTTTTTGCTTTCTGTATTACTTTGTGCCTGTCTCTTTAAATCACACTCTTTGTAATTATTAACTTTAAAATCTGTCTCCTGTAAACCCAGTGGTTTACAACCTTTAGTCTGTCAACGCATTTCTCAAGTGTAACGTAAACTAATCAGGACCTTTCTCATTACGTGTGGTTCTCTGGTTGTGGAGGGTATACTGACTGTAATCTCTAAAGCAGCTCTGTGTGCTATAGATACATTAGTCACTTGTGTAATTTAGAATGTTTCAATAGCCACATTAAAAAGGAAAAAGTGAAGTTTTAATAGTTTATTTATAATAACATAAATAATGTTACTTAACATAATCAAAATACCATTTCAACATGTAAGCAGTATTTTTAAAAATACTGTTAATGAGATATTTTTACTTTTCTTTGAACTAAGTGTTCAAAGTCCAGCTATATTTATAGCATATCTCTGTTTGCTTTTTTTGTTTGTTTTTTTTTGTTTTGTTTTGTTTTGTTTGAGATGATGTCTCGCTCTGTTGCCCAGGCTGGAGTGCAGTGGGACAATCTCGGCTCACTGCAGTCTCCACCTCCCGGATTCAAGCCGTTCTCCTGCCTCAGCCTCCTGAGTAACACAGATGTGCACCACCATGCCCAGCTAATTTTTGTATTTTTGTAGAGACGAGATTTCACCATGCTAGCCAGGTTGGTCTTGAACTCCTGACCTCATGATCTGCCTGCCTCAGCCTCCCACAGTGCTGAGATTACAGGCGTGAGCCACCACGCCCGGCCTGTGGTCATTTTCTAAGTGCAAGTGGCTGCTGTATTGGCCCGTGCGGTTACAAGGGATATAGCTCCTCATTGTTACACTCCTAATCCTCCTTCCCACCCTGCAGTTTTGCACCAAACCAGTGGTATTCAGAACAGCCTGATCAAAAGAATTTCTTCCAGCACATGTTAAGCATGCAGATTTCTTGGACACCATGCCAGACCTGCTGGATCAGATTGTCTTGGAACTTGTGTTCTTAACCTGCTCTTGCTTATGCATTGTAGAGGGCCATTAAATATTTGATGAGTACAACTTTTTAACCAAAAGATGCTTTTCTATCTGACCAGGTAATCATCTCAATTAAATCATTTTCGATGTCTACTATTTGTATGAAATCTAAAAACATCACTAGGAAACATATGTTTCTTTGTGAATCTGTGATATACTTTTTAAGGTTAGCATTAATCTGTATCTAAATTGGCTATTAAGTAGTTATTTGTTTAGGAGGATAAACAGCTTACTCCCTTTTTTTCCCCACTTCAGGTTATCAAGTGCAAGGCTGCAGTTGCTTGGGAGGCTGGAAAGCCTCTCTCCATAGAGGAGATAGAGGTGGCACCCCCAAAAGCTCATGAAGTTCGAATCAAGGTAATGATATATTTAAGGCACTGGGGAAAAAAAAAAAAAAAAGACACAAGGAGGTCTCTGGATAGATGAGTAGATCTGAGATCTGCAGAGGATAAATCCCAAAGGACAGTGTCAAAGAAAAGGTATTGAAAGTCATCCAGCCTTACAATCATAACATCCTTCTCTTATCCCTCACCTTTGCAGCATGCTTCTCCATCTTTTTTAGCTTTGATCTTGGGCTGAACAGCCATCCCCATGGGTCATTGGATTATTGCAGTTTATCTTCTGCAGTTGGGGTTTAAGGTAACTCTGTAGGATACTCATTTTTCTGCTGATTACATAACTTTAAATATATGCTGACACGTTAGAAACAAAAGAAGAAATGTTACCAGAAAGGGTTCCTTGTTCTGACACCCAGAGTGGGTTCTTGTACCTCAGGCAAGAAAGAATTTGGAGTGAGTTCACAGAGTAAAGTGAAAGCAAGTTTATTAGAAAAGCAAAGAAATAAAAGAATAGCTACTCCATAGACAGAGCAGCAATATGGGCTGTTCAACTGTGTATACTTGTAGTTATTTCTTGATTATATGCTAAACAAAGGGTTATTCATGAATTTTCCAAGAAAGGGGTGGGCAATTCCCAGAACTAAGGATTCCTCCCCCTTTTAGACCATATAGGGTAACTTCATGACATTGCCGTGGCATTTGTAAACTCATGGCACTGGTGAGACTCCCTTTTGGTATCAGATGCACTATAATTAGCCTATAATGAGCCTTGAGGATGACCAGAGGTCACTTTCATTGCCGTCTTGGTTTTAATGGGTTTTTGCCGGCTTCTCTACCTCAGCCTGTCTTATCAGCAGGGTCTTTCTGACGTGTATCTTGTGCCAACCTCCTATTTCATTCTGTGACTAAGAATGCCTAGCATCCAGGGAATGCAGCCCAGTAGGTCTCAGCCTTATTTTACCCAGTGCCTATTCAAGATGGAGTCGCTCTGGTTAAAATGCCTCTGACAGAAATGGTCTTCAGTTTTGCTACAGCGACTAAACAAGATTTGAGAAGAGGCTCCTGATTGAATAGAGCAACAAGCAAGTGAAGTCAGCTTGCTTAGAGAGCTTTAAAATGCGCCCACCCTGGTGGACAAGGGTAGGGTTCAGCGAATTCATTATTCTAGTGCTTCTCAGCCTCTGGTGGCAGAGAAATGATGTTACCCCTGGAGAGAGGCATATTGTACAAGGCAGCCAGCTGGAGAGATCTTTGAAACCTTGGCATGTAGAAAACTTCATATGTTTAGCATTCTACTACTCTCTACTTGTTTTGATACAAAATTAGTGCTTTAGAGTAGTGATCATTAACATTCTAGGAAAAGAGTCACAGCAAAAAAGAGCTGTGACTTGGAATATACTTCCCCCACCATCTCACTTTGAAAACACACCACACATACTGGCTCATGCCCCCAAAGATCCTACATACCAGGTGGAGCAGACCAGGACCAAATAACATCTTTTTTCTTTTTTTCTTTTTTTTTTTTTTAAGACAGAGTTTCACTCTGTTGCCCAGGCTGGAGTGCAGTGGTGCGATCTCGGCTCACTGCAACCCTTGCCTCCCAGGTTCAAGCAATTCTCCTGCCTCAGCCTCCCTAGTAGCTCAGATTACAGACATGCGCTTCCACGCCTGGCTAATTTTTGTATTGTTAGTAGAGACGGAGTTTCACCCTGTTGGTCAGGCTGATCTCCAACTCCTGACCTCAAGTGATCCACACACCTCGGCCTCCCAAAGTGCTGGGATTACAGGTGTGAGCCACCACAACTGGCCCAAATAACATCTTAAGGTCCTTTCCAACCCATACCCAGGAATTTGAAATCTTTTAATAATAGTGCTTTTTTTCCTTCAAATTCAGAAATTAAGCTGATGGTGATTTTGCCACTGAAGAAGATGTTTTCCTGGGTATATTAAGGGCCCATACAGCTCGGTGGGTATTCATTGTGCTCATTGAGCAGTATAGACACAATGAGTACAGTCATCTTCCCTGCAAAACTGCAGACAGGTAGCAAAGATTGTTACATTGTAAGTGGATATATAAGCCAGGAGCAGAGACACATAAATAGAACTACTCCAAGATTTTGCCTTTCTGTGCTTTTGGTGGCTTTAAAAGATAAGTTACAGCCGGACATGGTGGCTCACGCCTATAATGCCAGCAGTTTGGGAGGCCAAGGCAGGCAGATCACGAGGTCAGGAGTTCAAGACCAGCCTGGCCAGCATGGTGAAACCCCATCTCTACTAAAAATACAAAAAATTAGCCGGGCCTGGTGGCACGCGCCTGCAATCCGAGCTTCTCAGGAGGCTGAGGCAGGAGAATCACTTGAACCCAAGAGGCGGAGGTTGCAGTGAGCCAAGATCACGCCACTGCACTCCAGCCTGGGTGACAGAGTGAGACTCTGTCTCAAATGATAATAATAATAACAATAATAATAATAAGTTACTTGAAAGCCAGAGAGAGAGAGATAACAGGCTCATTTAAATAGAACTTGTGTCTGGTTTGTAAAAAGGGAGTTGGTTCCTCTCAAAGTTCTGAATTTTGGCCCAGACTCAACCAGACTGGCGTATTTCTGAAGTAGTCATTACCTCTTTAAAAATCATATTTCCCAACTGTCATGAGAAAACTAGCAGTGAGATGGAGTCCACCTGTTTTGCACACAGGCGATGTTTCTCTCCATGCTTGAAGGCATGGTGCCCATAAAATGACCTTGTTCACCTTCTCTTGCTAATATGCACTGAAAGGGGGACTGGATGTTCCCTATTTCATTGCATACAAATGCACCATTGCTTTTAAGTACCACTAAAAAATTGCTGCCAATTCTAATTGTTAAGATACCATGGATTATAAGCACATGCTGAATTTAGAGAGGTTAAAATATGAAAGAAATGTGTGTTAGAGTCAGTGAAATACAGTATTATAATAAAATGACTTTTCTTGTATCTGCACCTCTGAATTGCATGCACACACACTTAAACATTCATTGTTTTAATGTCCTAATAGATCATTGCCACTGCAGTTTGCCACACTGACGCCTATACCCTGAGTGGAGCTGATCCTGAGGGTTGTTTTCCAGTGATCTTGGGACATGAAGGTGCTGGAATTGTGGAAAGTGTTGGTGAGGGAGTTACTAAACTGAAGGCGGGTAAGGAGATATTTGAACCACTTGTTTGATGATTTTGGCTTATTCCTATGGGGAAATTGTTTTTCTGATAAAACTACCCACTACATATTAACAGGTATCATCTAAGTAGATTGTCAAAAGAGTTTATTCCTCATCTGGGAAGCACAAATATTTGGATATTTTTTTCTCTCTGATTTTGCAGACTACTGTTTGTGTGAAACTTTTTAAGTACATTTCCAAAACCAATTTTGGAAGAATTTTTAGAGATGCATCAGTGAAGCAGGATTTTGAAGTGTATAACTTCATTGTTCTTCAGTTATTGTTTAAAGAGTTTCATTTAGATAAAAATATTGAAACATACTTTTTGCATGGTCAGACAGTATCTGATGTTACCTAGGTAAAGTTCTAAGACTTGAAGTTGTTAACTTTGCAAAGCCACATCAGTTGACAGGAATTTGCAAAGGCTGATGTTTTCATTTAGAAATAGATACTACCTGTTCAGGATGTCTTTGCATTTGTTTCCAGGTGACACTGTCATCCCACTTTACATCCCACAGTGTGGAGAATGCAAATTTTGTCTAAATCCTAAAACTAACCTTTGCCAGAAGATAAGGTTAGTATCTTTTTATATTCTTCTTAAAACCCAAGTGCTGCGGGATAATTAAGGAATCAGAGAAACTGAGGGGTTGAGGAGGAATTATTTAATTATTTAGGTGCGCCAACCCAGTTGGATTAACATCCAAAGGACTGAGCCCCAAACAAAGAGTCAAGATACCTTTTAAGCATTTCGTGGGGCGGGGAGAGGTCTCTGCATGGGGGAGCATATTACAGAAGCGAGAAGCAAAGACAGTTATTCAATTGAGACATGCATTACATCATTTCTTACTTTTCAAGGAACAACATGTTTTGCGACTTGAGATTATTTGTCTGTGACCTTGCAGCTGCACAGCTAGAGAAACAGAGTCTTCACAATGCCTGGGAAAGGGAGAGATAAGGCTCACTAGCCATAGAAAAACAGGCAGTTAATTTTAAAGGACTGCCTGTTTTTCTTCCTCAGGGGAAGCTCTTTCTCTTCCTCAGGGGAAATTGGGTTTTCTTACATATAACTGAGTTTTTGCTTACACATTCTTTAATTTCTTTTAATTCCTGTTCCACAAGGTCATATTAACAATGATAAGAATAAATAATTATGTGGCAGTTTATATAGTGCATTGTATATCAGTGGTTTCATACCATCTTTATAGCAACCTCACTACTATCCCCGTTTTCACAGATGAGAGAAGACTCAGAAATTAAGAAGTTTTGACACAGGGAGAGTACCTGGGCATAGCAGCAACCTTCTCTACTATTTGCAGTTTTCTGCCTAATTGTGCAACTGAAGAAACATTTATTTTTCACATGAGGAAATGTGTAGCTTATAGAGGTGGCTGATTTAAGTAACTTGTATAGCCCCCAAGGGGTGTCTGCATTCTGTTTCCTCTCTGCCCCATGAAAGAAAGAAGTAGTGGGGATGTGAAGAGACCAGGGGAGTGACTCCACCTTATGCCTCACCCTGGCCTCACCTTGCCAGCTGTGGTGCCGCATGTTAACCTTGGCTGGTCTTCACAAAGGCAACTGGGCCCTCCCTCTCCCCAGGATCCCCTACCGTGCCACCCCCCCAACCCTGCCCTGGAATGGTTTGTCATAATCTGGAAATTTGTTGGCTCATTTTTCTTTCAACTCCTTTATTTTTCATTGAACAAATCTCTGCTTTTGAAGAGTTGAGGGTATCTGCTATCTTTTTTTCTTTTCTCTCCCTCCCTCCCGCTGCAAAGAAAAGAACCATTAAGTTTTAGGGATGTTTGTGTGTATAGACACTGTCATCTGGATGTAACTTGCTTTGAAGCAGTGTTTTCATTGTGAGTGTGTCTTGCTATAAAAATTTGTTCATATTTTTGTGAATTCAGTACTATATACCATTGTATTATAGTAACTTTTATAAAGCAAACCATAAATATACTGACTTTTCTTACAGAAAAAAAGGGAGAGAAACTAAGGGGTTTGTCCAGTGTCACCAGCCATTAAGATATAAAACAGAATTTTCGGTACCCATTCTCTTCACAAAACAGTAGGCTAACTTTGCCAAACTATGTAGTAAGGAAAAACATGCTTGTGAGATTAAACAAAATCATTTTTATGAACCATTTTACTGTCCAGTGAGAGTGATAAAACGTACCCACTAAAGCTATTAGGAAGACTGCAGGAGATAACCTAACTCCTTGACACAGAAAAGGTAGTGGTTTTTATTGTAGTAGGTAACAACACTGAAAGAACTACCTCTGAGGAAATTTAAGATCCCCTTGTGTGTGTTCTGTTTTCTTTTAAATTGAGGTAGAGCGTGCATATTATAAAGCACTTAAGGTGTATAGATCTTAAGTGTACAGCTCAATGAAAAATTATGTATGTAAACATCTGTTGGTTTGAACATCACCCAGATCAAGATAGAGAACCCTGCCAGCACCTGACAAGGCCCCTCATGTCCCTTCCAAGTCAGAACCTACCTCCCTCCTAGGTTACCACTGTCCTGATTCCTTTCACTGTGACCTTTGTATAAATAGAGTCATGCAGTGCGTGCTCTTTTGTCAGGTTTCTTTCTTTCATAATGTCTGTGAGATATATCAAGCTGCATATGCGTCAGTAGTTCTTTTTCGTTGCTCTTATTCCTTTCAAAATACCAGTATTGATCTGTTCTCCTGTTGATGGACATTTAGGTTACTCCAGTTTTGGGTGGTTACAGTTAATGCTGCTAGGAACATTCTTATTTATACATGTCTTTTGATGGATATAAGTATTGCTTTCTTTTGAGCATTTTCTTGAGATTATAATTGCTGAGTCATAGGATATGCATCTATAGCTCTCTGGTGTACTTGTACCAGTTTACACTTGTACCAGCATTGTATGGGAGATCCATTTGTTTGTAATGCCATTGAAAAAATTAGTTCATATTTTTGGAAAACAAAATTCCATTTATTTTATAAAGCAAATCCTGTTACTTTGGTAAAACCAGAACCAAAAAAATAATAATAATAATAATCGCTTTGAAAGGGAATTTTAAACACAGTCTGAAAAATTTTGCAACACGTGAAATACAGTAATAGTGATGGGTTCTTTGTGATTGTTACCATTTTGAGAAATTCTTTCAAAGCATCAAATGTATTCCATATCACCGTTTGTTCAAGAAACTCCTCTAGAATACTTCTCACATTAAGGAGGGCTAACCAAACTTAAATTGTTCTCATTAAGATATAATAGTTATTTTTAGTCGGGTGCAGTGGATCACACCTATAATCCCAACCCTTTGGGAGGCTGAGGCAGATGGTTCACTTGAGTCCAGGAGTTAGAGAACAACGTGCACACCTTGGTGAAATCCCTTCTTTATAAAAAATTTTAAAAATTAGCCGAACTTGGTAGCACGTGCCTGTGGTCCCAGCTGCTCAGTGGCTGTGGTGGGAGGATCACGAGCCCTGGAGGTTGAGGTTGCAGTGAGCAGTGATGTGCCACTGCATTCCAACCTGGGCGACACAGTAAAACCCTTTCTCAAAGAAAAATTATTTTTGATGGAGCTTTGTTACCTGTTCTTTGTTTCTGGTCATATTTGTTTTTCTCTCAAAGACAATGTATTTGCTCTTGAATCTAGAGGCAGTCTATTTTCTCATCTGTGTATTTATTCATATGTATGTTCCAAAGAGTTTAGCTAAGAGTATACATCAAATTACAGTGTTCATCCTGGGCAACATAGCAAGACCCCGTCTCTATGCCCCTGTAGTACCAGCTACTTGGTGCGCAGATGCAGGAGGATCACTTGAGCTCAGGCCATCCTCCTGCCTCAGTGTTCAAGGCTGTGGTGAGCTATGCATTCCAGCCTGCGCTGTCTCAAAAAAAAACAAAGCAATTATAGTGTTTATTTTATTTAAAATAACATAATTACTAAACATCAATTCTGTGCCAGACACAATGCTGAAGCCTCATATAATATCTCATTAGATTTTTATAGCAATCTGTAAAGGAAGTTACCTATGTTTCTCAGCATTTTCTAGTGAGAAAATGAAGGCATAAAGATTAATTAAGTTGCTCAGATGACACATGATTTGAACCCAAGTGCTCTGACATTAGGGTGGGTACTCCTAAGCAGGATGTTGTATCAACTCTGTTTAGAATAGCAAAAGTAATTTTTGTTACCATTTATTGTATCAGTGGCCTTTGTAAGCTTTTTGGGTTTTCTTTCCTATTGGTGTAACCAAGTCACAGGTAAAACAAAGTGAAGAGGTAATTTAACTTGCATTATTGAGGACTGTTAGTTACACTTCAGAAAAATGCTTCCTGAAAGATACAAATTAGCCAGTTTGGCCATCTGTTTTCGTCAGCTGATCTGGTTAATGGTTTGTAATCTTTGTTTGCATAGGTACTGGTTTTGGCTTTATCCTTTATGAAGTTATATTTGCTCACAGAGGTTTTTTCATTTTTTTAATTTTTGAGACAGGGTCTCATTCTGTCACCCAGGCTGGAATGTAGTGGCACAGTCATGGCTCACTGCAGCCTCAAACTCCTGGACTGAAGTGAACCTCCTGCAGGCACGTGCCCCACTACACCTGGCTAATTTTATTTTTTGTAGAGATAAGGTGTTGCTATGTTGCCCAGGCTACTCTCGAACTCCAGGATTCAAGATGTCCTCCTGTCTCAACTTCCCAAAGTACTGGGATTATAGGAGTGAGCCACTGTACCCGGCCCACCACTTTAATGATGGGATTTTAAAATAATTCCAACTGATCCATAAGTTGTACGTCTTAAAATGAGTTCAATATTCTAACAGTATGATCTAGAAGGCTAGTGAATATTGGAAAAGATGGATAAGATTATAAATCTCTTATAAATTTCATTTATAAGGCATTGCTGCAAGGTGCTAAATTACTAATAAATACATTCAAAATTTTAGTTTACAACACTTTCTGAATATTTACTTGTCATTATTTTTAAAACTGATTTCTTTTTCCTGTGGATTTTTAGAAACCTAATTCCAACTTGCCTTTCTCTTTTTTTATTTTCTTTAGAGTCACTCAAGGGAAAGGATTAATGCCAGATGGTACCAGCAGATTTACTTGCAAAGGAAAGACAATTTTGCATTACATGGGAACCAGCACATTTTCTGAATACACAGTTGTGGCTGATATCTCTGTTGCTAAAATAGATCCTTTAGCACCTTTGGATAAAGTCTGCCTTCTAGGTTGTGGCATTTCTACTGGTTATGGTGCTGCTGTGAACACTGCCAAGGTAAGAGACTGACTTGGGATTTTACTTCTGCCTCTAATTTAATTCAGTGAAACTGTCCTAGAATAGTGAAATTGGCCCATCTGTATGAAACACAGCGATTCTCTTGACTCTGGTAGAATGCGTACTTTATAAACTGTCTTTACTCCTAGGTGGAGCCTGGCTCTGTTTGTGCGGTCTTTGGCCTGGGAGGAGTTGGATTGGCAGTTATCATGGGCTGTAAAGTGGCTGGTGCATCCCGGATCATTGGTGTGGACATTAATAAAGATAAATTTGCAAGGGCCAAAGAGTTTGGAGCCACTGAATGTATTAACCCTCAGGATTTTAGTAAACCCATCCAGGAAGTGCTCATTGAGATGACTGATGGAGGAGTGGACTATTCCTTTGAATGTATTGGTAATGTGAAGGTCATGGTGAGTATGAGCTTCATTCCTTTTTAATTTATGGAACTGCTTTCTTTGAAGTGCAGTTTTAGATTAAAAATTGTTTTGGCAAAGGAAAGTTTCTTGATAAGAATTATTCTAGTGAAAGAAGGTGAAAATATCTATTTGAACTACAATGGGAAATGATACAAGAACAGCTCAGGGAAGGATGAGAAGAGATGTTTCTTTGCCTTTCAATGCCTGCTAAGTGCATGTCTCATGAAATGAAAAGACAGAATAAAGCAGTTGTGCAGACCATGGGCTTTGGAATCAAATACACATCCACTTACTAACTCAGTGACGCTGAACAAACAGCTTCTCTCAACCTCAGTTTCCTAATCTATAAAATGCAGGTACAGGTTGAACATCTATCCCTAATCCAAAAATCCAAAATGCTCCAAAATCTGAAACTTTTGAGCACCAACATGATGCTCAAAGGAAATGTTCATTGGAGCTTTTCAGATTAGGAATGCTCAGCCAATAAATACGATGCAAATATTCCAAATCCGAAAAAATCCAAAAATCAAAATGCTCTGGTCCCAAGCATCTCAGATAAAAGATAACCAACCTGTAGTAACAATACCTACTTAAACCTACATAGACACTCAGTAAAAGTATTACTATTAATTCTGCTGCCTGCTTTTTAAAATTAAATCCTTTAGAGTTTAACTACAGTTTACTTTTTAAAATAGAAAGCAAATAAACACTTTATTTTAATTTATGTTAATATTTAACCAGGTTAATTTGTTAAAATAAATTGTTCAGGCTGGGAGTGGTGGCTCACGCCTGTAGTCCCAACACTTTGAGAGGTCAAGGCAGGTGGATCACTTGAGGCCAGGAGTTCGAGACCAGCCAGGACAACATGACGAAACCCCGTCTCTACTGGAAATATAAAAATTAGCTGGGTGTCGTGGCGCACGCCTGTAATCCCAGCTACTGGGGAGGCTGAGGGACGAGAATCACTTGAACCTGGGAGGCAGAGGTTGCCATGAGCCGAGATCATGCCACTGCACTCCAGCCTGGGTGCCAGAGGGAGGCTATCTCAAAAAAAAAAAAAAAAAAAAGTAAATGAAAATATAAATTGCAATGAAATTGAGCTCACTAAATGTTAAGTTTGGCCTTTTGTTGCCATTTTCTTTAAAAACAATGGCATCTCTAGAAGTTTCTGGGAAGCAGTTATTCTTAGGAAAATGCACTGACTTCTGTGATTTGGTCATATCTGTGCCTGCAGAGAGCAGCACTTGAGGCGTGTCACAAGGGCTGGGGCGTTAGCGTGGTGGTTGGAGTAGCTGCTTCAGGTGAAGAAATTGCCACTCGTCCATTCCAGCTGGTAACAGGTCGCACATGGAAAGGCACTGCCTTTGGAGGTAATTCAATGGATGAGATTACTGCATTTTCTCTTTTGTTATTTGCATTGGCAGATGTTTAATTCCAGCCTAATTTTTTTATATTAACAAGAATCTTCATGGGCTGCCTTCTCATTATAAGTTGTTGCATGCAAGTCTGTTTTATTAGAAGGGATTCAGACTCAGTCACTATTTACCCCTAGGACTGGAGAGGTATTCACCTTCTACTGAAACATAGGGCCACTTGGTGCATATTCTGTAAAAGAAACAAATCAATATTCTGTTAGTGAGGAAGTAGTTATGGGTATAACAGGGGCAGGAAGTTGATTGCAAAGTAAGCAAACAGTATCAGCCATTGTGTGTTTCTTCTTGTGGACTCAAGGAGCTTGTTACATTTTTATTCATTTTTCCAGGAGTACAGTGATCACTGGATGTGATAATACATCCAGTGATGTATGATTTTAGCAGTAACGAATATTGAGTCTCAAACTGAAAATATATCATTGGATGAAGCCATATCATAAAATCAAAAAGCTGCTAGACTGATCATTTTTCCCTTGTGATCCTAAAAAGTCCTTGGTGGTTTGGGGTTGCAGGGAAACACTTTCTATCTTTTCCATGGTTGCTTAGCCAGAGGAGAGAAAAGATGTCACAACATGTTTGTATTTCCCAACGATTGTGAATGAATGAGTCTAAAGTTTTTAAAGGGCTTTCAAAATATATATTTGTATTTCATCATCCTCCTAAAGAAAAAAAATCACATCGCGTGTGTTTTGAATGATCTGTGTTTAACAGGTTGTCTTTTAAGGTCCTCTGCCTCATATTATGCCAGCTTTTTTGAAGGCCAGAAGAAAAGATTTGGAAAGTATGCTAAAATGAGGGATTTGGCCAAAGTCTTCCTTCTTTATAACTACAGAATTTGCCTTAGAAAATGTCTATCTGACTTGCCCTCCTCTTCAAAGCTCTAGATATATGCCACAGCAGAGTATCATAGAAGAAACTTTGTAAGCTGTGTATGCTATTTGGGGGCATCATTTTTTCCATGGCTGTATTTGAAAGGGCATTCCAAGCCTGGCTGATCCAGGGGGTCTTGGCAGTAACCTCTAACTGAAGCCTCATTCTGGCACATGCTGTTTGGGTAATTCACTGTATCATTGAGGCCCCTTGCATTGCTAAAATATGATCCAAAGATAATAGAAGTTTTTGTCTAGAGAACAGGAGTGGCTGTGGTCATCTCAGTTACCAGGTTTAAAAAGAAAGAAAAAATCCCCACAATTTGTGGGGAAAGAATAATTAGTGGAGAATATAAGGGAGGAGATTTGGAAAAGGCTCAAAAGAGGTTTGAAATATGGTTGAAAGCATCCTTAGAAGGTAGAAGGCTTCTTGTTGATTGTATTGCTTCTTTAGATACAGTGAGAAATTGAAGCACCTAATTTTCTTTAAAATCTTACCATTTAGCTAAGAGTTCTATTTCATTTTTTAGTTTCATGGTTTTCTGTTCTGAGATGCTATCCCTATTTCATTGTTAAATTTAAAACCAAGGAAACAAAGTCCTGTATTATATGATTTTTTTTTCTTACTTGAATATCATAATTATAGAAATCTTTGCTGATGTGGACCTAAATAAGCTTGTTGTTGAGACTTCCAGAGTTCTGTCGTGGGCAGTTTTAAAAGTCTCAATAGGCCAAAACTTAATGAGGTTTTAATAAATCTTAATACAGAGAAAGGAAAATTCTCATAAGTATTTACTTCTTTTTTTTTTTTTTATATCCATAGCTATTTTTATATCCATAGTTTTATTGGTTTTTTTTGAAGTATACGTTAAGTTCTAGGGTACGTGTGCACAAGGTACACATTTGTTACATATGTATACATGTGCTATGTTGGTGTGCTGCACCCATTAACTCGTCATTTATATTAGGTATATACCCTACTGCTATCCCTGCCACCTCCCCCACCCCATGACAGGCCCCGTTGTGTGATGTTCCCCACCCTGTGTCCAAGTGTTCTCATTGTTAAATTCCCACCTATGAGTGAGAACATACGGTGTTTGGTTTTCTGTCCTTGGCGATAGTTTGCTCAGAATGATGGTTTCCAGCTTCATCCATGTCCCTACAAAGGACATGAGCTCACCTTTTTGTATGGCTGCATAGTATTCCATGATGTATATGTGCCACATTTTCAAATCCAGTCTATCATTAATGGACATTTGGGTTGGTTCCAAGTCTTTGCTATTGTGAATAGTGCCACAATAAGCATATGTGTGCATGTGTCTTCATAGCAGCATGATTTATAGTCCTTTGGGTATATACCCAGTAATGGAATTGCTGGGTCAAATGGTATTTCTAGTTCTAGATCCTTGAGGAATCACCACACTGTCTTCCACAATGGTTGAACTAGTTTACAGTCCCACCAACAGTGTAAAAGTGTTCATATTTCTCCACATCCTCTCCAGCACCTGTTGTTTCCTGACTTTTTAATGATCGACATTCTAACTGGTGTGAGATGGTATCTCATTGTGGTTTTGATTTGCATTTATCTGATGGCCAGTGATGATGAGCATTTTTTTGTGTATCTGTTGGCTGCATAAATGTCTTCTTTTGACAAGTGTCTGTTCATATCCTTTACCCACTTTTTGATGGGGTTGTTGATTTTTTTCCTGTAAATTTGTTTAAGTTCTTTGTAGATTCTGGATATCAGCCCTTTGTCAGATGGGTAGATTGTAAAAATTTTTTCCCATTCTGTAGGTTGCCTGTTCACTCTGATGGTAGTTTCTATTGCTGTGCAGAAGCTCTTTAGTTTAATTAGATCCCATTTGTCAATTTTGGCTTTTGTTGCCATTGCTTTTGGTGTTTCAGTCATGAAGTCCTTGCCCATGCCTATGTCCTGAATGGTATTGCCTAGGTTTTCTTCTAGGGTTTTTATGGTTTTAGGTCTAACATTTAAGTCTTTAATCCCGCTTGAATTAATTTTTGTATAAAGTGTAAGGAAGGGATCCAGTTTGAGCTTTCTACTTGTGGCTAGCCAGTTTTCCCAGCACCATTTATTAAATAGGGAATCCTTTCCCCATTTATTGTTTTTGTCAGATTTGTCAAAGATCAGATGGTTGTAGATGTGTGGTATTATTTCTGAGGGCTCTATTCTGTTCCATTGGTCTATATATCTGTTTTGGTACCAGTACCATGCTGTTTTGGTTACTGTAGCCTTGTAGTATAGTTTGAAGTCAGGTAGTGTGATGCCTCCAGCTTTGTTCTTTTTTGCTTAGGATTTTCTTGGCAGTGCGGGCTCTTTTTTGGTTTCATATGAACTTTAGTTTTTTTCCAATTCTGTGAAGAAAGTCATTGGTAGCTTGATGGGGATGGCATTGAATCTGTAACTTACCTTGGGCAGTATGGCCATTTTCACCATATTGAGTCTTCCTATCCATGAGCATAGAATGTTCTTCCATTTATTTGTGTCCTCTTTTATTTTGTTGAGCAGTGACTTGTAGTTCTTGAAGCAGTCCTTCACATCCCTTGTAAGTTGTATTCCTAGGCATTTTATTCTCTTTGTAGCAATTGTGAATGGGAATTCACTCATGATTTGGCTCTGTCTGTTACTGGTGTATAGGAATGCTTGTGATTTTTGCACATTGATTTTGTATCCTGAGACTCTGCTGAAGTTGCTTATCAGCTTAAGGAGATTTAGGGCTGAAACTGTGGGGTATTCTAAATATACAGTGATGTCATCTGCAAATAGGGACAATTTCACTTCCTGTTTTCCTAATTGGATACCCTTTATTTCTTTCTCCTGCCTGATTGCCCTGGCCAGAACTTCCAACACTATGTTGAATAGGAGTGGTGAGAGAGGGCATCCCTGCCTTGTGCCAGTTTTCAAAGGGAATGCTTCCAGTTTTTGCCCATTCAGTATGATATTGGCTATGGGTTTGTCATAAATAACTCTTATTATTTTGAGATACATCTCATCAATACCTAGTTTATTGAGAGTTTTTAGTATGAAGCGCGGTTGAATTTTATTGAAGGCCTTTTCTGCATCTATTGAGATAATCATGTGGTTTTTATCTTTGGTTCTGTTTATAGGATGGATTACGTTTATTGATTTGCATATGTTGAACCAGCCTTGTGTCCCAGGGATGAAGCCAACTTGATCATGGTGGATAAGCTTTTTGATGTGCTGCTGGATTCAGTTTGCCAGTATTTTATTGAGGATTTTTGCATTGATGTTCATCAGCGATATTGGTCTAAAATTCTCTTTTTGTTGTGTCTCTGCCAGGCTTTGGTATCAGGATGATGCTGGCCTCATAAAATGAGTTACGGAGGACTTCCTCTTTTTCTATTGATTGGAATAGTTTCAGAAGGAATAGTACTGGCTCCTCTTTGTACCTCTGGTAGAATTCGACTGTGAATCTGTCTGGCCCTGGACTTTTGTTATTGATTGGTAGGCTATTAATTATTGCCTCAATTTCAGAACCCGTTTTTGATCTATTTAGGGATTCACCTTCTTTGTGGTTTAGTCTTCAGAGGGTGCATTCCAGGAATTTATCCATTTCTTCTAGATTTTCTAGTTTGTTTGCGTAGAGGTGTTTATAGTATTTTCTGATGGTAGTTTGTATTTCTGTGGGGTCGGTGGTGATATGCCCTTTATCATTTTTTATTCATCTATTTGATTTTTCTCTTTCTTCTTTATTAGTCTTGCTAGTGGTCTATCAATTTTGTTGATCTTTTCAAAAAACCAGCTCCTGGATTCATTGATGTTTTTTGAAGGGATTTTTGCGTCTCTCTCTCCTTCAGTTCTGCTCTGATCTTAGTTATTTCTTACCTTCTGCTAGCTTTTGAATGTGTTTGCTCTTGCTTCTCTAGTTCTTTTAATTGTGATGTTAGGGTGTCAATTTTAGCTCTTTCCTGCTTTCTCTTGTGGGCATTTAGTGCTATAAATTTCCCTCTACACACTGCTTTAAATGTGTCCCAGAGATTCTGGTATGTTGTGTCTATGTTCTCATTGGTTTCAAAGAACATCTTTATTTCTGCCTTCATTTCATTATGTACCCAGTAGTCATTCAGGAGCAGATTGTTCAGTTTCCATGTAGTTTAGACGGTTTTGAGTGAGTTTCTTAATCCTGAGTTCTAGTTTGATTGAACTGTGTTCTGAGAGAGTTTGTTATAATTTCTGTTCTTTTACATTTGCTGAGGAGTGCTTTACTTCCAACTATGTGGTCAATTTTGGAATAAGTGTGATGTGGTGCTGAGAAAAATGTATAATCTGTTGATTTTGGGTGGACAGTTCTGTAGATAACTATTAGGTCCACTTGGTGCAGAGCTGAGTTCAATTCCTGGATATCCTTGTTAACTAGCGGATCTGTCTAATGTTGACAGTAGGGTGTTAAAGACTCCTAGTATTATTGTGTGGGAGTCTAAGTCTCTTTGTAGGTCTCTAAGGACTTGCTTTATGAATCTGGGTGCTCCTTATTGGGTGTATATATATTTAGGATAGTTAGCTCTTCTTGTTGAATTGATCCTTTTACCATTATGTAATGGCCTTCTTTGTCTCTTTTGATCTTTGCTGGTTTAAAGTCTGTTTTATCAGAGACTAGGATTGCAACCCCTGCTTTTTCTGGCTTTCCATTTGCTTGGCAGATCTTCCTCCATCCCTTTATTTTGAGCCTATGTGTGTCTCTGCACGTGACATGGTTCTCCTGAATATAGCACACTGATGGGTCTTGACTCTTTATTCAGTTTGCAAGGCTGTGTCTTTTAATTGGTACATTTAGCCTATTTACATTTAAGGTTAAAATTGTTATGTGTGAATTTGATCCTGTCATTATGATGTTAGCTGGTTATTTTGCTCATTAGTTGATGCAGTTTCTTCCTAGCATCAATGGTCTTTACAATTTGGCGTGTTGTTGCAGTGGCTGGTACCAGTTGTTCCTTTCCATGCTTAGTGCTTCCTTCAAGAGCTCTTGTAAGGCAGACCTGGTTGTGACAAAATCTCTCAGCATTTGTTTGTATGTAAAGGATTTTATTTCTCCTTCGCTTATGGCTGGATATGAAATTCTGGGTTGAAAATTCTTTAAGAATCTTGAATATTGGCCTCCACTCTCTTCTGGCTTATAGAGTTTCTGCTGAGAGATCCACTGTTAGTCTGATGGGCTTCCCTTTGTGGGTAACCCAACCTTTCTCTCTGGCTGCCCTTCGCATTTTTTCCTTCATTTCAACTTTGGCGAATCTGACAATTATGTGTCTTGGAGTTGCTCCTCTCGAGGAGTATTTTTGTGGCTTTCTCTGTATTTCCTGAATTTCAATGTTGGCCTGCCTTGCTAGGTTGGGGAAGTTCTCCTGGATATATCCTGCAGAGTGTTTTCCAACTTGGTTCCATTCTCCCCGTCACTTTCAGGTACACCAATCAGACATAGATTTGGTCTTTTCACATGGTCCCATATTTCTTGGAGGCTTTGTTCGTTTCTTTTTACTCTTTTTTTCTCTAAACTTCTCTTCTCGCTTCATTTCATTCATTTGATCTTCAGTCATTGATACCCTTTCTTCCAGTTGATCAAATAGGCTACTGAAGCTTGGGCATGTGTCATGTAGTTCTCGTGCCATGGTTTTCAGCTACATCAGGCGAGGTCTTCTCTACACTGTTTATTCTAGTTAGCCATTCGTCTAATCTTTTTTCAAGGTTTTTAGCTTCTTGGCAGTGGGTTCGAACATCCTCCTTTAGCTCAGAGAAGTTTGTTATTACTAATCGTCTGAAGCCTTCTTCTCTCAGCTCATCAAAGTCATTCTCCGTCCAGCTTTGTTGTGTTGCTGGCGAAGAGCTGCGTTCTTTTGGAGGAGAAGAGGCACTCTGATTTTTAGAATTTTCAGCTTTTCTGCTGTGATTTCTCCCCATCTTTGTGGTTTTATCTACCTTTGGTCTTTGATGATGGTGACGTACAGATGTGGTTTTGGTGTGGCTGTCCTCTCTGTTAGTTTTCCTTCTAAGAGTCAGGACCCTCAGCTGCAGGTCTGTTGGAGTTTGCTGGAGGTCCACTCCAGACACTGTTTCCCTGGGTATCACCAGTGGAGGCTGCAGAACAGCAAATAATGCAGAATGGGAAATGTTGCTGCCTGATCCTTCCTCTGGAAGCTTCGTCTCAGAGGGGCATCTGGCCGTATGACATGCCAGTAGTCCCCTACTGGGAGGTGCCTCCCAGTTAGGCTACTCGGGGGTCAGGGACACACTTGAGGAGGCAGTCTGTCCGTTCTCAGATCTCATATTCTGTGCTGTGAGAACTACTACTCTCCAAAGCTGTCAGGGACGTTTAAGTCTGCAGAAGTTTCTACTGCCTTTTGTTCAGCTATGCCCTGTCCCCAGAGGTGGAGTCTACAGATGCAGGCAGGCCTCCTTGAGCTGCAGTGGGCTCCATCCAGTTCGAGCTTCCTGGGCCGCTTTGTTTACCTAGTCAAGCCTCAGCAATGGTGGACACCCCTCCCCCAGCCTTGTTGCCACCTTGCAGCTCAATCTCAGACTGTTATGCTAGCAGTGAGCGAGGCTCCATGGGCGTGGGACCCTCCAAGCCAGGCGCGGGATATAATCTCGTGGTGTGCTGTTTGCTAAGACCATTGGTAAAGCACAGTATTAGGGTGGGAGTGTCCCAATTTTCCAGGTACTGTTTGTCACAGCTTCCTTTGGCTAGGAAAGGGAATTCCCCGACACCTGCGCTTCCCGGGTGAAGTGATGCCCTGCCCTGCTTTGGCTTACGCTCCGTGGGCTGCACCCACTGTCCAACAAGCCCCAGTGAGATGAACCCAGTACCTCTGTTGGAAATGCAGAAATCACCCGTCTTCTGCATCACTCACGCTGGGAGCTGTAGACTGGAGCTGTTCCTATTCGGCCATCTTCAAGTATCTACCTGAAAGGTGTTTGTCAAATTCTTCATTTCCATGCTGTTTTGGATTTTTCATTACCCTTTAGCTCATCAAAAAATTCATTCTTTTAAATGCGTTTGTGTCCTCCACTAAGTAACAAGCATATTGCAGGAATTTGTTGAATAAATTAATGTGTGATTTCTTTTAGGATGGAAGAGTGTTGAAAGTGTCCCAAAGTTGGTGTCTGAATATATGTCCAAAAAGATAAAAGTTGATGAATTTGTGACTCACAATCTGTCTTTTGATGAAATTAACAAAGCCTTTGAACTGATGCATTCTGGAAAGAGGTAAGCTTTCTCTTTAACTGTATATCATAGAATGTAATAATGACACAGAGTTTGAGGCAATGGAGAGTCGAAAAACAATTTTAGTGGTCTTAAAGGTATCATTTAAAACTTAGTATGTTGGTTCCTTTTACAGCATTCGAACTGTTGTAAAGATTTAATTCAAAAGAGAAAAATAATGTCCATCCTGTTGTGATGCAATCGATGGAAGCAGCTTAACAAGCAGGGAGAAGCGCCTGTAACCTCACAGCCTCATAGAGCTTCACAGCTACTCCAGAGAATAGTGTGATATTTGTAATTCATGAATATAATCAAGGACAAGGATAATTCAGTCATGAACCTGTTTTCCGGACTCTCCTCCACATAAATAATTGCTAGCTAATTAAGGAATATTTTAACATAATAAAAGTAATTTCTGCGTTTGTGTGGAAGTTGTCTTGTTTTATGCTGTAATCATTGTCGTGGTTTGCTCATTATCTTCATTCTGTAAAGGAAAGATAAAGGAAGCAGGGCAGTGGTGGGTTACTGAAACCTCAGAAACATTCGTTGAACTCTGAAGGGTCTCAGGCCTGTTGATTAAAGAACAGAACCTAGCCATTGGTGACAGAGTTAATCAGGACCCAAGTCTGCTTCTGTGATAGTATCTTGAAGGCAGGTACTGTGCCTTGTTCATACCTGTACCCCAGATTCCTAGTATGGCATCTGCCCCTCACAGGGCACTAAAATGTATTATTGAAACAGCATTCTGGGCTTAAATAGGTGTATGTGTGTGTTGGTTGTGGCTGTACTATTTCTAGTATAGTGAATTACATACTGAATATCAAAGTTCTCAGCAACTACTTTTGTCAAATCTTAACATTATGCCACTTCCAGATCACATTGCCGTTCCTCCCCTCCAGAGGTCACAATTATCCAAAACTTAATGCTTATCATTCCTGTATATGTTGTTGTACTTTCACTGTATATAACCTAAACCATCTACTCTTTAGTACTGTTTTATATGTTTTTAAGCCTTATACTGGCTCATTCTACAGCTTTTCTTTTTTCACTCAATCTATATTATATGTGAAGCTCTCATTGATTAATCTTAGTACTATGTAGCAGTATTCAATTATGGGAACTACCGTAATTTATCTGTTCTCCAATTGAAGGCATGAAGTTGCTGCCAGTTTCTGTATTACAACACTGTAGTGGAACATTCTTCTGTATTGGGCTCACTGCATTAGTTACTTAAGACGTGTATCAGAATAAACACATTTAGCCTTACTAGACATTGCCAAATTGCTCTTCAAAGTAGATGTGAATTTTTATGAATTACATGAGTGTGGAATGGTGTTTTATTTTCCTCAATTACTCGTTAAATCCTTCATTCTAATGGACATTTTATTTTACTGTGAAGAACCTGTTCCTATATATCCTGTGCCCAACTTTCTATTGAATTATTTCTCTTTCTCTGAATAATTTTTAGGAGTTCTTTATTCTAGACATCAATCATTTGTCAGTTTTATATCTTGCAAATATCTTCTAGTCTATCTTGTGACTTTTCTTTTTACTTCATGGCATTTTGTTGAATAAAGTTTTAATGTAGTCACATAAATCTTCCTGGTGTAGTGGTAAATAACATTTAAGTTATTTTATCCTGAGAAGTATAAAGAAGCAAACAGAAATGGTCCAGGATCTTACCATCCTGATAATCCTTGACACAAAAATAAATGAATGAATGCAATATACCTAAGGGTTAGAAAATACAAATTGTCAGGAAATTATATAACGAGAAAGAAAAGTTATACACTAACCTGCAAAAACTGGGTGATTACTGTTAAGTTTCTTATGTATCTTCTCAGGAGTTTCTATGTGCACAATGGCATACATATCCTTTAAAATTACACAAAAGGAATACTATCAGCACTATTCTGTGCCCTTTTTTCTCCACGTTAGCGTTAGAGTCTTTATCAGTGCATCACATTTACCATGCAAATCTCTTTTGGTTGGATTGATGCTATGTACTTTTTCAATTTATTGATATGGTTTAAAGGCTCCCACAGAATTATGTGTGAGAGAGCAACATGTCATTGATCGAAAAGTGGGAAACTGGTAGGTAGGGTCAGGACTTCCCCTTTTCAGAACTTTGGTGCATTTGAAGTGCCTGACTGACAATGTAGTCCAGCTTCCCTCCTGTTTTACCTAGAGGGCTGGAGATATGAGGACCTAAATGGGCCCCAAGTATTATCTTAAGTGAACTGAAAGGAAGGAGAAATTAAAACTAGCTTCTACTCCACTTGTAAGAGATGTGTTTGTAATCTTTGGTGTAGCCCAGCCTTCTAGGAACAAAAGTAACCTAAGTTGGCAACTGCAATAACAAAACAGTTATGGAGAGTATGGAGGAAAGCCAATTAACTCCTAAAGGTCTTGTCCTTTGACTTTTCTTCTTAAACATGAGATATACATGAATTGCAATGGCAAACATATTTAGGTTTGCCAATATGAAAATGTAAAGCAGTTTTAAGATATTAAAATAGGCCAAGTGCAGTGGCCCACAACTGTAATCCCAGCACTTCTGAGAGCCCAAGGTAGGAGGATCACTTGGCCTCAGGAGTTCAAGACCAACCTGGGCAACACAGACCTCATCTCCTCTAGAAAAAAAAAAAAAAAGTTTTTTTAATTGGCCAGGCAGGGTGGTATGTGCCTGTGGCCCTAGCTACTAAGGAGGCTGAGTTAGAAAGATGGCTTGAGCCCAGGAGGTTGAGACTGTAGTGAGTCATAATCACAACACTGCACAGCCTGGGCAACAGAGACCCTGTTTTAAAAAAAAAAAAAAAAAAAGATTAAAATACTACTCCAATTCTTATAGCTAGCCTATTACTGAATTTACTTTTCATTTCTGGCAAAGTACATACTCTTGAGCCAGCTGATTAAGTTTAGTATTAGCATTTCCTGGCTGAAAGCACAACTATCTCTAAAGAATCAGTTGTATAAAATCTGTGCTTGAGACCAGGTCGAGGCTGCAGTGAGCTTCGATCACACTACTGCACTCCAGCCTGGGTGGCAGAGTGAAACCCTGTCACAAAAACAATAAAAATAATTTTACAATTAGAATTCCTGGTTCATGAGACTTGACTATAGTTGCTTTTTTTTTTTTTTTTTTTTTAAAGCCAGTCTCCCTCTGCTGCCCAGACTGGAGTGCAATGGCATGATCTCACCTCACTGCAATCTCCACCTCCCGGGTTCAAGTGATTCTCCTACCTTGCTTCCCAAGTAGCTGGGATTACAGGTGCCCACCACCACACCTGGTTAATTTTTGTATTTTTTGTAGAGACGGGGTTTCACCATGTTGGCCAGGTTGGTCTTGAACTCCTGACCTCAGGTGATCTGCCCACCTCAGCCTCCCAAAGTGCTGGGATTACAGGCGTGAGCCACCGCTCCTGGCCAAGTCTTTCCTTTTAAGGTCATTTTAATACATCGTCTTAAATGGAATTCAGGAATTGCTAAACATATATAAACATATGTTATATATGCCAAAAACTGCTGGGCGTGGTGGCTCACACTGTAATCCCAGCACGTTGGGAGGCCAAGGCAGGTGGATCACTTGAGGTCAGAAGTTTGAGACCAGCCTGGCCAACATGGTGAAACCCTGTTTCCACTAAAGATACAAAAATTAGCTGGGTGTGGTGGTGCACAACACCTGTAATCCCAGTACTCTGCAGGCTGAGGCAGGAGAATCGCTTGAAACCCGGGAAACAGAGGTTGCAGTGAGCCGAGATCGCACCACTGTAGTACAGCCTGATCGATAGAGACTCAGTCCCCAAAAAAATAAATAACCATTCACTATGTGCATGTTAGCAAATCTACCCTGGTTGTCCAAAATTGGGATTCAACCCCTTTGGAAGTATTGGTAGAAATTTTTTAAGTTGATACACAATAGTTGTACATACTTATGGGGCATGTAATATTGATATGTGCATACGATGTAAATGATCACATTAGAGTAACTGGAATATCCATCACCTCAAACAATAATTTCTGAAAGAACATTCCAAAGCTGCTCTTGTAGCTGTTTTGAAATATACAGTAAGTCATTAATTGGAAAACTTTTGAAAGTTATCTTTAAGCTGCTTTTTTGGACAAGAGGTATATAACTGCAATACAGATGGATATTAACTTCCACTGCATATTTCATTAAAGCTGGTAAAATTTCTTTAGTTAAAAGATCTAAAATTTTGCCATATAAGGAACTTAAGCATCTTTATTATGTTTAATTGGAAAATTTTTATAATCCCAATATAAAAATTTCTCTTCCAGTATTTCCTGCATTGCCATTTTTAGCATGTTTGCCTATTCTGCTATTTAACCTACCTAGTGATATTCGCTGAAGACAGTCCGTCTACAGGCATGTCTGACATGGAACAAGTTCTTTATTCACACAACTAACATATAGAGTAGAATGTATGGGATGATGAGGTCGTTTGGGATGCAGGTATGGAAAAAACTGCATTATGTCCAAAACTTTACTACAGTGGAGCCAGTCAACATGTGTACAACTTAACACCTAACAAAAACGGCTCCAAAAAGTATACATAGCACTATTTCTGTTCATCCCATCTGAATGGAAGATTTTACTTAGCTGGTAATTCTCAAAATGTTTTGTTGACTCGGGGAAGGGGAAACATATTTTACATGCACAAAATGCTTCAGAACTTTTCTGCTCAGCTACCAATCTGCCAAGTAGGCTGATGATCAAAGTCCTAAAGTACAGTTAGTTCTTTGGGCCTACAGGGAGACTGTTGACTAATGGTTTCAGCCCATTCTTTTCAATTCACACACAAGATCAATTTCTTTGTCAGCAAATACCTTTTAGAAAAAGTATACTACAAACACATTTGGAAAACATTTTATTAAGTACTGTGTAAACAGCTATTTAGATAATAATTGCATAGAACTATACCAAGGTAATTGTGTCTTTAAGGAACAACTACCAAGTGAACAAGGATGTGCAAAGTCCTCTATTATACAAGATTTCCTTTGGTGGAACGTTACGGTGACAAAGCAGCGTAATGGGCTCTTAAGCAGATTGATTTTTATCAAACTGGACATCATATCAGAATTCCTTATGTGTAAGAGAAATATGCAAATGCTCCTTTCAAGAAAGGAATGATAACCCACCATTGAATTACCTCCAGTTTAAACATGTACTCTTGACTGCCAAAAAATCGAGATATGTTAAGATAAAACAGCAGAACATGCTTTAAAATATATTGATCTCTTTCTCTTATCTACATGTTAATACTAAACGTTCTTATCCTTAGCATTGTTTCCTCAGAATCATCCAGGGCTCAAACTCAGATTTAAGTTTTAAAAATTCTACCCTGAATTGTCTTGTGATCTCTGACCCAACTACTGAAAAAAAGCAAATTTGTTTGATAGCCAGTCACATTCTATAAAGAATAAAACAGTTGGTAGTTGTCATATCACTGCACAAATAGGAGACTGCCACAGAGAAATGTGGTGATTTGTTCTCCTAGCCACAGAATCAATTCAAAAATTATAAAAATTGGCCGGGTATGGTGGCTCACGCCTGTAATCCAAGCACTTTGGGAGGCTGAAGTGGGAGGATCACTTGAGGCCAGAAGTTTAAGATCAGCCTGGGCCACACAGTGAGACCCTGTCTCTACAGAATAATAATAATAATCAGGTGTGTTGGAACATGCTTGTAGTCCTAGTTACTTGACAAGCTGAGGTGAGAGGACTGCTTGAGCCCAGGAGGTCAAGGCTGCAGTTAGCCATGATCATGCCACTGCCTCCAGCCTGGGGAACAACAAAAAACTACTGAAATACTGTGAACGACTAACAGCACAATAGTGATAAGTGAAAATTTTTATAGGAGGTCCTTCTTGAGTGCTCCATATATTAACTTTTTGGAGTATTCTAGTAAAATACCAGTGTCGACCTTTTTTCAAAATTAACCAGAATCGCCATACACAGACAGTTCTGTTGTTGCTCACCCACAGTACCCAAAATGAAAAGCAGCAGGTAACACATAGCCAGGGCCACCTTATTCCTGCTTCATCTTGCAAAACACCCAAATAAATGCAAACTATTTTTCTCTTTTTCCTACTTAGCACCAAAAGGAAGACGAAGAGAAGGCTGCCCCAAGAGGGCCAGCGAGTTTCCATAGACTCTGTGCTAAGCTAACCTTTCCTTAGGTGTCCATTTTTAAAACAGAACAAAACATAACTTGTATAGGTTTTAGCCTAATGCAGCCTATGTTGTGAAAGAGTTTGTTCCTAAAACATGAATGTCTAGATGTTATGTTCTAATATAAAGGAGTTGGAAAATGAGCCACACTGCCGCAAGTGTGGTATAATTTACAAGTAGTATAATTTGCTCCTCTTGTAGCTAGAGAGCTTGGTAAAAGTTTAAACGCCATCAGATTTAGACAGAATCTTACTACACTGTCTCAAACAGATGCAGTATTTCTAACTTCCAGACCACTAATATATCCTCCCGACCTCTATTTTTTCCCCCGGAGATTCGCTGCATTCATTGTTAAAAAGTAGCCCATGGTTTATGAAATTCAGAATACAATAAGATCTAAATTACTTCAATATGTTCTGAGAAAAAAAAGAATCACAAAGAAATTGTGTACTTTATTGTTAGCAGTGATTTTGGTGTAGTAATTTTGAAACAATTTTACATCTGTCTGGTAGCATCAAGCAAATAAGCAAATATTAATCTCCCAGATTACTTGTTTAGGAAAAAGGTATTTTTACAGCGAAAAGGTCTGACAAACACCAAGTGATCAAACGTTGCATCAGCAATAAGGTGCCTCATGTTGTACAATGAATTGGGGCATACAACTGCCATCTCTGGAGTCTTCCACCAAGATGTTTATCCTGAATCTATCCTCATGAGGAACAGACAAATGGACTTTTGTAAACTAACCGGATTTTTCAAGTGTCCATTTCTTAAGACATCAAAAAAGGTGTGAAGGTTATTCTAGCATGGGTGTCCAACCTTTTGGCTTCCCTGGGCCACAGTGGAAGAATAATTGTCTTGGGCTACACATAAAATATGCTAACAATAGCTGATGAGCTCAAAGGCCCATGCATAATTTTCGTGATATCCGCCACCACAGATTAACAAAAGATCCTTGCAAAGGATTAGACACGGCTGCTAGAGTTAAGAAGACTAAGACCAGGTACGGTGGCTCACTCCTGTAATCACAGCACTTTGGGAGGCCAAGGCAGGTGGATCACCAGAGGTCAGGAGTTCGAGACCAGCCTGGCATCAACATAGTGAAACCCTGTCTCTACTAAAAATACAAAAATTAGCCGGCATCATGGTGGGGGCCTGTAATCCCAGCTACTTGGGAGGCTGAGGCAGGAGAATCGCTTGAACCCAGGAGGTGGAGGTTGCAGTGAGCCAAGACTGTGCCACTGCACTCCAGGCTGAACCAGAATGAAACTCCATCTCACACACACACACACACACACACACACACACACACACAAAAGAGACTACAGATAATGACAACTAAATGCCATGAATTTGGAAGCTTTAAATAACATTTTGGGGGAAAATTAAAGTGTATGTACTATATATTATATAATTCTGTATTAATATTAAATTTCTAATTGTATTATGATCATGTAAAAGAATGTCATTAGGTTAAGAAAGAGATACATGCTGATGTAGTAGGGTGAAGTACAATGTTGCTTCTTTCAAAAGAAAAGTGCTTATACAGAGATAAAGGTGACAAAATGACAATTGTTAAAGGTAAAGGATATATGATTATTTCACTGTACTGTACTTTCAACTTTCCTATAATTTGAAAATTTTCAATATAAAAAGTTGGAGACACATAAAAATTTTAAAGGAAGGGAAAAACAAGAAGGAAATCGCTTACAGATACCATGAGGGTAGAGCTTAAGCAAAGTAGAGCATCCTGCTCTCAGATTTAACCAAATCCAATGAAAACCCAGAAGTCGTTAGAGAACAAACTGAGGAACCAGGCAAACAAATTCCTAAACCTCCTCACCAACTCCTGCCTATTAATTTAGATATGTGGGCGTGAGTGGTATAAAGATTGGTTAATCCATTTTATCAACAAAAGACATAAAATGAACTTCATGTTTCCCTTCTTCTAAGTTATAATTCCAAAGGAGTTGGAAGACTGGCAGGGAGGGAAAAAAAAGTATTCTAAAAGTTAATGTAAAAAAAGTTAATACTTTTTTTTTTGGTTGAGATGAGGTCTCACTCTCTCACCCGGGCTGGAGTGTAGGGGCATAATCATAGCTCACTGTAACCTTGAACTCCTGGGCTCAAGCGATCCTCCCACCTCAGTCTCACAAGTAGCTAGTGATTTCGTAAAAAGGTGGCAGAATGATGAAACTAGGTGTTTTGTCACCTAAACCCAATGAACACTTGTAATTAGTTATATGCAATTGGACTAGAGCCCATGTTGTTTTAAAATCTCCCAAACTAAGAAAAGCATTATCACCAGTGTTTTATCTTTTAACCAAAAAACTATTCCACCAAGATCTTTTTTCCTTGAGCTTATCTTCTAATGACAGACACTGAATAAGCCCACACTGTTAATTCCACAATCAGTACATAAAATACTCCCCTAATATTCAGCATTCTGTCTTAAAAGCTCTCAAAAATATGGTTACATCTCAAATGCTGCCGGCACTCTATTGAGTTTATGTACAGTCACTGCACCTGAAAAAGCATTTCTACTCAAATGGTCGTGAATTTATTTTAGATTATCAAACAGCCTCCCCATTCCCACCATTTCCCTCTGAAATCCCAAAGAAATGCAGCCAAGTTAATGACTACATGGTAGAATAATCATTCAAACTTTTTAATCTCCCTTTACACATTATATTAACATTCATATTGCAAGGCATTCCATTCACAAATATTACAGTTTGATAAAAACTTCACATACTCCCAAAGTCTATACCAGATTCAGTCAACTTTACTAAATCATTCAAATAATAAAAGTAATGAAAACATTATTATATTTTAAAGCAATAAGGTCTGAGGCACTCTGGGAAAGATGTTCTCTTATAATGTGTCAGTGGTATGAAATTATATTACAAGGATGCCCAGTAATCAAGTACACTCTAATGACAATGACTTTGTGATCTGATATGTCTTCATTGGATACACTCCTACTTGGACAACTGCTGAAAGGAACGGAGATACTGGGCAGCTGAGGTCATTTCTAATGAGGTTCCCAACTATGTAAAGGAGAGGTGTGTTTCAGCACACCAAGGACAGCTGCATCTCCACTGCAAGGTTACAGTACACAAAATTCCTTCCTCATCACTATCACGTTTACTCAATGTTAGATTTTAATAGCCCACTTGACCTCCTGGGCTCACAGCTGGAGACAGTTTAGAACTCTTTCCCCATCCTCCACCAGAGTGCAACCTTCACCCTTCTCTGAGCACCTCCAAAGTATGCCCTTGAAGTAAAACAGAAACGGGAAGAAAGGGGGCTTTTTCTTTTCCATTTCTGACCAAATGTATTATGAAATTCTCATGCCCTGCAACTGTCAGCCACCACTTCGAAAATGGCTATTTTTGCCATAAACTAGACTTTTAAAAGCCTGATAACCTTCCAAAATGAATTTTACTACATTCATTCACTGACACACACACAGTCCACATTGGAGAAAGTCTCATTGGGTGAATGCTTCTCTACGCACAATTACAAGGATAAATAATCAGCATGGGGGAGACGGGAGGCCAAATCCCAACCAGGAATTAAATCACTGCAAACTATGGATCCATTTGTAAGAGCATATAAACCTGTCAGAGCAGAACCAACACAAACCCCGGGTCACATAGTGTTTGGTAATTATGTATATGGAATTTAAAATGTATACATATATATTTCCATATATATAATTTTTAAAATCTGGTGCAACATATATTGCTAAAGTTTCAAAGATTCTCATTTCCAATGTTCACCTGGAAAGCAGCTGGCTCTTGATGGCTGTTTTGTGGCAGTGATAAAAACAACTAGAAGCAAGTTTAAGTAAAAGTGCTCAAAGGGCAAATGAGAAAACAGGTGTGCAGGGGGAGGGCTGAAGAGTTGGGCAATGTCTCCTCTATTCTTCTCAGCTTTTTCAGACCCGAGACAAGTTCTTGAGGACACACATCAAATGCTGCAGTCCTGTCTTATGTATAGTCAAAACAAAACAAGTGATTAAAAAAAGGTTCCTCTTCCTTTCTGTACTATCAATAAAATGCATAGTACAGTAAGAAGGTATCACTGAGATGTGCCATCCTGGGAGCAATTAAAATTGAGACATGAAGTGAGGCCGTGCACTGTCAAGTCGCCGGGTTAGGATTTCGCAGCCAGTGTCTGTGACCAGGAGGGTGTGCTCAAACTGAGCAGACCGCTTTCCGTCTCTTGTCACCGCAGTCCAACCATCTGGCCAGGTTTCATCCTGCCATCCGCCTTCAACAAAAACAATTTCTCAGTTCAATCACTCAGTTTTCTAAATGAACTCTATCAAGAAGAAAGCCAAGTAGAAAATTCACTACTAAGATCCTTATTTACATGCCAATTGTTTTAGCTAATGCCCTTCCAACTTCATTTTGGTCTTCAGTATGTTTGATGTTTGAAGTATTTTACAATTTAAAAATCAGAAAGAAAAAAAATTTGAATTAATGAATTTAGCTCTTTCCTAGTTTAATTTTGGCATCTGACAAAACTATAGTCAGCATATATAGTGAAGGAAATCATGTAAATGTTTACAGTTTTATTACAGCATTCAATTCCTGATATAATTTCAAAATGGTAGGCACACAAACAGAGGGTGAGAACAGATTATACCGTAAAGTTTTTGTGAACTACACCCCTGGAACCAGAAAGAGGGACAAAAGAAAGACTGGTGTGAGAGGATAAGAAAAATATGAGGCAGAATGGTCTGGATAGGAGTTGAAACCAGAGAAGGGAAGCGAAGGGACAGTGAACCTGGGAGGCCATGAAAGAAAACTTAGGGAAAGGAGAGAATGGGGGTGAAGAGGGCATAATGAGGGAAAGCAGAAAGCAAAGGCCCAAGAGAATGTGAAGCAGAGGTGGAATGAGAAAGGCAATTCTAGATACTACTGTAAAAGATGTATTTGCGAGCTTTCTTCTTCCAAAATTAGATGTTTTAAAAAAAAATCAATACTTTCTTCATTTTTAGGTGAAACATATTAACCTCTAGGACTCACTGACTCAGACAGACAAATCCCAGAACATAAACTCTGTAGTGAAGTAAACTACTTTTGCAATATTAAATCCCAGGCTAAAAAGAAAATATGAGGCAGCCTAAAATAGTTAACTCATGCCTCATCAAGCAACTAAAGATGAGTAAATCGATGTTTTCCAATGTAATGGCCTTTACACAAATGGATTTAAAACACTACTACTATGATTTTATTGTAATCTGATAAAACAGGATTTTTAGTAATGTCAAGTCAAATTTATTTGGCTATTCTGAGGAAACTCTCCTGCAGATTTGAGACTTTCTATTCCAGGGATTTAACCTAGCTGAGTTACACTAAAGTATATCTGATATAATTTGATGATTAATTATCTGTGCTGGCTGTATAGAAAGTTATTTGCTTACTGAAAATACTACATCACGGCTCACCAACCTAGTTAATGGAAATATGTAGCCAAAATGACACTTTCCTCCCACTTTCTTTCTTTTCACTGCTAAATACTTACCATCTTTACAACTGGTTGCACATGATCAGAACTTTATCCTTATTACAAGAGGATAACAAAAACTTTACTGCACATCTGTACAGTCTTTTAAAGTATATAAAGTACTTTATGTTAATATAAATCATCTCAGTCTAGCAGCCCTGGGTGTTGGCAAGATAGGGATTCTAATTTTCATTTTACAGAAAATGCAATAAGGAATCAGCTTTAGAAGGCAGCCTTTAAAGTGACTTCAGTGATCCCCACCCTCCTGGCATGCACGCCCTTGTATGAGCTTCTGCTCCCCTTGAGTGCGGGCTAGATTCAGTGAATCACTTCTAAGAAAGAGAATATAGAAGTCGCTCCCGAGACTGGGTTATAAAAAGACTGGAAGGATCCAGAGAGGGAGTATCCTTTAATACAGGGCTCAGGACACACAAGCTCTACTGCTACTGCCTCACTTTACATCGCCTAACCAGGAAGCTCCATTACTAGAATTACTCTGAACATCTCAGTGAGGAGCCCTAATTGTGACTCCAAGTCTCCTATCACTGCTACAAGCCTGTCTGGAAGGAATGACAACAGTGGGGAGGCTGCCAGAGCCAAGTGTGTCCTTGGTGTGCTTTCCCCACAACAGCGATATGATGCCATGTGATGACATGAGTGCAGACCATGAAGCGTCATAACAGCTCATGAGCTGAGTCTGACAAATTCTGCCAGGTAACGAGCTAAAAGTTACAGGCAAGCTACTCACCCTCTTCAAGGACCAGTTTCCGCCTTTGTATAATGGGGATAACACCACCTTATAAATTGTGAAGAATTAAACCATATAATCATATCTGCCTCAAACTGGGTGGCTCATCAAATGCTCCACTTTGTTCCCTCCTCTTCCCTCTCCTATGTCAAGCAGGAACATCCACACAGACTTGACCTGGGCGCCTCATTATTACAGTGCACCCTCTGACATGAGCTTTAGGTAAAGGGACTTCAGCATCTCCTGACAGAAGATCTGTCGGAAGATCACTTCAGCATCTCCTGACAGAAGATTACCACGTAGAAACCATGTCTTCTTGCCAAACCTCTCAATTTTCAGTTCTCCACGACACTGAATCAAGTTTGAGGTGGGACAGGGAATAAGTAGGAAGCAAAAAGCAAGCAGGTAGAAAAAAACCACTGACACGATGAATAGACTAAAATACACACAAATTCAACTGAAGAATATCATGGCATCCTTTTTTCTCACCTTCACAAATCATTGGCTCAATTGTAAATACATGGCCCGACTTCATCACTCCAACTGCTTTATTTTCTGAAATTAAAGAAAGAAAGTCTCAAAAGGTAGCAAAACCAACAGTGTACTGTTGAACAGGTAACTAGAAAGAGTACACAACTCAAATTCCTATCAGTGATTATTAAATCAATTACCAGATTCTCCTCTCCTGATTCCCTTTCTTTAAGTTCAACAAACAGGTATTACACCGGTAGCCATCTAATATGGTGCACATGTTGTCCTAGGCACATTTCATTATGCTTATGTATTCTAGGAAGACAGAGGTATTTGTAGGCTGTATTTCAGATATGAGTATCACTTCTATAAAAACAAAAGTGGCAAATAAAAATAAAGAATAAAAGAGAAGTACCTTGATTTCTATTACCTCATGATTAGAATGGCAATCACAGAACCAAGAGTTCCACTACTCATCCGGGTAGAGAAGTTTAAAGGAGAATGACAGATGTTTTAGATTATGCCAGAAATCTCCCACCGCTTTGGGGGGAAAGTATGTATTTGTACACAGGGGCACAGCCCATAGAAACTACATGATTTTCATAACGTTTCATAAGCTGTTGTCTTTTTCTCATCTTCAAAGAAGAACTAAGTCTATGCACATTAACCTACTTTTTAAAAAATAGGCCAAGCACGATGGCTCATGCCTATAATCCCAGCACTTTGGGAAGCCGAGGCAGGTGGATCATCTGAGGCAGGTCAGGAGTCTGAGACCAGCCCGGCCAACATGGCGAAACTGTGTCTCTACTAAAAATACAAAAATTAGCCAGGCGTGGTGGCGTGCACCTGAAATCTCAGCTACTCAAGAGGCTGAGGCAGGGAATCACTGAAGCCCAGGAGACAGAGGTTGAAGTGAGCCAAGATCGATCATGCCACTGCACTCCAGCCTGGGCGACTGAGCGAGACTCTCTCAAAAACAAAAACAAGGCCGGGTGCGCTGGCTCACGCCTGTAATCTCAGCACTTTGGGAATCCGAGGTGGGTGGATCACGAGGTCAGGAGATCAAGACTATCCCGGCTAACACGGTGAAACCCTGTCTCTACTAAAAATACAAAAAATTAGCCGGGTGTGGTGCCACACGCCTGTAGTCCCAGCTACTTGGGAGGCTGAGGCAGGAGAATGGCATGACCCCAGGAGGCGGAAATTGGCAGTGAGCCGAGATCCTGCCACTGCTCCAACCTGGGCGACAGAGCAAGACTCTGTCTCAAAAAAACAAACAAAAACAAAAACAAAAAAATAACTGAGGAAACCACTATTTTTTAATTCAAAGCAAAAAAGCAAACTCCATTGTCCAAGTTTACTAATAATGCTTTTTTCAGGATCATCATGAGAAATAAAACAATAAATTACAGTGACCAGACCTGCCATATCCCTCAAAAAGGCCAAAAATGTTAAAACTAGAAATAGGCTTTTTTAGACAAAAATGGAGAACTAATTTAAATTGCAAGTTAAAGAAAACCTATCAGCTAAGCGAATGACTGCAATGCCCAACCTGACCACCAGATGGCTAATACATCAGCTTTTCAGGGTTCCTGTGTGAGGTTGTTCTGATCTGCAACTTCAATGGCAAATTTGACCTCCCTTTGAGGCTGATTCGACTAAACTCTCCTCTTTCCAGGAATGGTCTAATCTCCCCTACACGTTTATATTGCTGCACAACTTTCCAGATGAATAGCTATCGTGCTGCTTTCCACTATCTTAGGTATTGCCAAATTACACTTAACTGCAGATTTCAAATCTGGAGCTTCTAAACTGATATAAAATCCTAAGGTCATTAAAAAAAAAAAAAAAGAAACATTTGACTTTTAATTTCTAAACTCATAAACCTTCAAAAGGACATGCTTATTAATACATATACAGAATTCGTCTATATTGCCTTGGAGAAACCAAAAAGAAAATGTCAAGAATGTCAGTGTGGTGTCACCGAAAGTAAAAAGGATGAAAGGATCTTGAACTCTCATGTCCAATATAGCAGCATTGGCCATGCTACTCCCATAGCTAGGAAGTACTTGAAAAGTGGCTAATCAGAACTAAGTCTGTAAGTGCAAAAGCAATTTGGATTTCAAAGACTACAACAACATGTAACGTATCTCTCAATAATTTTTACACTGATTAAAGTTTCAGTTTCCAACATACCTCACTCAACAAATATACATTATCTGAGTCACCATAATATTGCAGACACTGTTAGGCACTTTTTAAAAAATTTGTACCTAATCTATAGTCTCTCATAGAATGACTGTAATATGGAGGCATACCTTGTTTTATTGCACTTCACTGTATTATGCTTCACAGATACTGCTCTCTCTCTCCCTCTCTCTCTCTCTCTGTCTCTTTCTTTCTTTCTTTCTTTTTTGAGATGGACTCTTGCTCTGTTGCCCAGGCTGGAGTGTAGTGGCACGATCTCAGCTCACTGCAACCTCCACCTTCCAGGTTCAAGTGATCCTCCCACCTCAGCTTCCTGAGTAGCTGGGGACTACAGGCGCACACACCATGGCCATCTAATTTTTGTATTTTTAGTAGAAGCATGGTTTCACCATTTTGGCCAGGCTGGTCTAGAACTCCTGACCTCAAGTGATCTGCCTGCTTCAGCCTCCCAAGGTGCTGGAATTACAGGCATAAGCCACCGCATCTGACCAGATACAGTCTTTTTTAAAAAAAATAAATAAATTGAAGATTTGTGGCAACCCTACACTGATCAAGTCTAACAATGTCATTTTTCCCATAGTGCATGTTCACTTCATGTCTCTGTGTCACAATTTGGTAATTTTCACAATCTTTCAAACATGTTCATTATTATTGTATGAATTATAGTGATCTGTGATCAATGATCTTTGATGTTAAAATTTTAATTGTTTTGCAGCACCACAAATGTGCCCATGTAAGACAGCAAACAAATGTCTGTGTGTGGTCTGACGGCTCCATCAGCCTGCCCCACTTCTCTCTCCCTCTCCTCAGGCCTCAGGCCTCCCTATTCCCTGAAACACAATACTGAAATTAGGCCACTAACACTTAGAGGCTACAATGGCCTCTAAGTGTTTAACTGAAAGGAAGAGTCACATGTCTCTCACTTTGAATCAAAAGCTAGAAATGATTAAACTTAATGAGGAAGGCATGTCAATAGCCTAGATAGGCCAAAAGCTAGGTCTCTTGTGCCAAAGAGTTAGCCACGTTGTGAATGCAGAGGGAAAGTTCTTGAAGCAAACTGAAAGCGCTACTTCACTGAACCCACAAATGCAAAGAAAGTAAAACAGTCCCACTGCTGTTATGGAGGAAGTTTGAATGGTCTGGACAGAAGATCACACAACCCACAACATTCCCTTAAGCCAAAGCCCAATCCAGAGCAAGGCACTAACTCCCTTCAATTCTACGAAGGCTGAGTGAGGTGACAAAGCAGCAGAAGAAAAGTTGAAAGCAGAGGTTGGTTCACGAAGTTTAAACAATCCGTCTCCATTACATAAAAGTGCACGGTGAAGCAGCAAGTGCTCATGTAGAAACTGCAGCAAATTTGTCAGAAGATATAGCTATGATGAAGGTGGTTATACTAACAAACAGATTTTCAACGCAGACCAAAACAGCCTTCTCATGGAAGAAAATGCCACCTAGGACTTTCTAACTAGAGAGAGGTCAATAACTGGCTTCAAAGGACAGGCTGACTTTCTCGTTAGGGGATCCTGCTGCCTGTGACTTTAAGTTGAAGCCAATGCTCATCTACCATTCCTTAAGATTCCTTAAGAATGAAGCAAAATCTACTCTGCCTGTGCTCTAGAAACGCAACAACAAAGCCTGGATGACAGCACCTCAATTTATAGCATGGTTTACTGAATATTTTAATAATATTAATATATAATTAATATATATAATATATAGGTAATATACTTAATATATAATATAGTTAATATAATTAATAATATTAATGCTGAAACCTACTGCTCAAAGAAAAAGATTCCTTTCAAAATATTACTGCTCACTGACAATGCACTGGTCGCCCAAGAGCTCTAACGGAGATGTACTAGGAGATGAATGTTGGTTTCATGCCTGCTAACATGGCATCTATTCTGTAGCTCATGGATCAAGAAGGAATTTTGACTTTCAAGTCTTATTATTTAAGAAATACATTTTCTAAGGCTGCCATAGATAGTGATTCCTCTGATGAATCCGGACAAAAGTAAACTGGAAAACTTCTTGAAAGGATTCACCATTCTGGATGCCATTAAAAACATCTGTAGGCTGGGCGCGGTGGCACATGCCTGTAATCCCAGCACTCTGGGAGGCCGAGGCGAGTGGAATGTATGAGTCCAGGAGTTCAAGACCAGCCTGGGCAACACAGTGAAATCCCATTTCTACTAAAAATACAAAAAAAAAAAAAAAAAAAAAAAGACGGGGTATGGTGGTGCGTGCCTGTAATCCCAGTTACTCAGGAGGCTGAGGTGGAGGAATCACCTAAGCCCAGGAGGTGGAGGCTGCCGTGAGCTGAGATCATGCCACTGCACTCCAGCCTGCGCAACCAGAGTGAGACTCTGTCTCAAAACAAACAAAAACAAAACCAAAAAATTGTGATTCATGGGAGGAAATTATGTGATGCATGAGAGGAAATCAAATATCAATATTAACATGAGCTGGGCAGAAGGTAATTTCAACCCTTTTGGATGACTATGAGGGGTTTGAAACTTAGTGGAGGAAGTAACTACAGATGTGGAAAGAGCAAGAGAACTAGAATTAGTAATGGAGCCTGAGGATGTGAGTGGATTGCTTCAATCTCATGATGAAACTTGAACAGCTGAGTAGCTGCTTCTTATGGATAAACAAAGAAAGTAGTTTCTTGAGATGGAATCTACCCATAGTTAGCATTGTTGAGATGATAACAAAAGATTTGGAATATTACTTAAACTTAGTTGATAAAACAGAAGCAGGGTTTGAGAGAACTGACTCCAATTTTGAAAGAAGTTCTGTGGATAAAATGCTATCAAACAGCATCACAAGCTACAGAAAAATCTTCGTGAAAGGAAGAGTCAATCAATGTGACAAACTTTGTTGTCTTATTTCAAGAAATTGCCACGACCA
>NC_045436.1:78725940-78806343 GCF_002776525.5 Piliocolobus tephrosceles | reverse complement strand
CAATGTGACAAACTTTGTTGTCTTATTTCAAGAAATTGCCACGACCACCCTGATATGGTTTGGATCTGTGTTCCCACCCAAATCTCATGTTGAAATGTAATGCCCAGTGTTGAAGGAGAGGCCTGGTGGAAAGTGACTGGATCATGGGGGCAGAGTTCCCATGAATGGTTTAGCACCACCTCTCTTGGTACTGTATAGTGAATGAGTTGTCATGAGATCTGGTTGTTTCTCCTCCCACGTGCTCTCTCTCTTGCTCCTGCTCCCACCATGTTGAGACACTCATTCCCTCTTTGCCTTCCGCCATGATTTTAAGTTCCCTGAGGCCTCTCTGAAAGCTGATGCTGCCATGCTTCCTGTATAGTCTGCAGAACCATGAGCCAATTAAGCCTCTTTTCTTTATAAATTACCCAGGTTCAGGAATTTCTAACAATGTGAGAATGTAATACAAACCTCAGCCTTCAGCAACCACGACCCTCATCAGTCAGTAGCCATCAACATCAAGGGAAGACCTTTCACCAGCAAGAGGATTACAACTCGCTGAAGACTCAGATGACTATTAGCATTTTTTAGCAATAGAGTATTTTTAAATCAAGGTTTGTGCATTGTTAAGACTACACACACAATAGACTACAGTATAAAAGTAACTTTTTTATGCACTGGGAAACCAAAAAATCTGTATGACTTGCTTTATTGCAATATTCACTATATCTCAGAGTTACGCCTGTACAGTTTAAATGTAAAATATTATCATCATTACTTCCCACCCATTGATTCAAACATAGAAGCAAATAAACTCTCACCTAACAAGGATTTCTCCTACATAGAAGCAGTGCAGGAATCTTATACAACGATTTCCTGGTTCTTCCCTCATCTGGGTTAGGAATATAGAGTTACAAACGAAAGCAGAGATTTACATTTCAAAAGATATCTCTGCTATACAAAAAAAAAAAAAAAAAACCCTTCAATTGTTTAATACTTCCCTAGAGTGATCACAGCATATTTTGTTTTATATAAATGTGACTCCTCATAAACATAACATATAAGACTGGGTATGGTAGCTCATGCCTGAAACCCCAGCTCCTTGGGAGGCTGAGGTGAGCAGACTGCTTGAGCCCAGGAGTTTGATATCAGCCTGGGCAACATGGAGAAACCCTGTCTCTATAAAAATATAAAAATCAGCCAGGGATGGTGGCCCACACCTGTAGTACCAGCTACTCAGGAGGCTGAGGTAGGAGGACTGCTTGAGCTCTTGGAGGTCAAGGCTCCAGTGAGCCGTGATTGCACCACTACACTTTAGCCTAGGCGACACAGTGAGATCCTGTCCCAAAACGACTATATAAAGTAAAGTACACCTGGGTCCTTTTTCCTCTTTTCATAATTGTTTCTTATGTCTAATTAAATGCTTTAATAGGAAACTCACATGACATCTTTTGTATAACAGTGGCAACATATTTTGCTGACACTATAACCACTGACCAAAATCCCCTTCTCCCATAAATATTATTGTCTTCAGTCTCTGCTGATCTGACAGGAGGCGGAGCTCAGGTGGTAAAGCTCGCTTGCTTGCCACTCACCTCCTGCTGTGCAGCCCACCTCCTAACAAGCCATGGATCGGTACCTGTCTATGGCCCAGGGGTTGGGGACCCCTGCCCTGAATGACTGCTCCAGCTTCTCCTTTAGAAAGGCTGCTCACTCATTTCACTTTCTCTTCACAACTATCCATGTCTAGGATTTTACCACGTCACACCTCAACTACAACAACTGCCCATCAGGTCAACTATCTTCAGAACTCGCACCTGCAATCCATCTTAGTCACCACTGCCAAATTAGCCTTCTCAAAATATCAGCTTCATTATGCCATTCTTTTGCTCAAAAATAATTCTGAAGATTCCAACACAGAAGTCACATTTCTTCAGTCTGGCATTCAGCACACCTGGACTGCCTGCTGCTAGTCCTTAACATATAACTCAGCCAACCTTATATTTTCTCTGTTCATCTCTATTTGAAGCACCCATGTTCACCCACCAACTGGAAAGCTTTTTCTCCTCTCCACCCAACCAAAACCTCAACCACTCTTTAGTTCTCCCACCGCACCCAGCTCCAAATTTCTTACTCATCAGCATGATGTATAGGAGAAAAGACTGACTCCAGAAAGCAAGACAGAACCCAGGTATCAATGCTAGTCTGGCATTTAATTACTAGTTTGTGTGACCTTGAGCAAGCCAATTACCTCTGTAAGCACAGAGCTGCTTTAAAAAAATTGGGCTAAGAAATTATCCACAGAGTTGCGATGATCAAATGAGATATTACATATTACTGTCATTGATTAAATGCTTTTGTGTACTGTTTTCATGCAGAGTTCTAAGTGCTTTCCATGTATCATCTCACTTAACCCTCATAACAATTCTACAGTAAATACCATTCCCTACTATTGTACAGATGAAAAAAATTAAGCACAAGGATATGAAAGTGTTGATCTAGCAGTGGCTCAATATATATGTGCTAAGTTCCTTCCTAGGTCACTTACTGTGGACAGCTTTCATTTCCAACACTAAACAACAGATTCATTCCTGCACATGTCTTCTCTCTCTACAGAAAATATTTCTGTAAGACATTATCTATCTTACACTTTCTTTGTTATCGTATCATATGGCACTCAACCTGAGGAAAGGTACTTTGTTTATTCCCCGCTATTTATATGAACAAATATTACAGGATCTGACATACATTAAGCACTAAAACCAAGCAAGACGAACTGACTTCACCTAAGGAATCAGAATAGTAAAGGCTAGGCCTGTGGCAGACTGTTGATTGTTCACCAAAATAAAGTTACTTTTCTTCCATAACACACAATTAAATTATGTTTTCCCACCTCCCTTGCATTTAGATGAAGCCATGTGACTGAATTCCTGCCAATGGAAAATAAATTTGATTTATGCCAATTCCAGCTGACTGTTAAAAACTCCCAAGTATACCCCTCCAAGCTTCAACCCCCAACACCCCCGCTATCTACTAACCAGGAGGGCAACTCCCAAAGTGACTTTGAAAGCCATAGGTCGAAGATGACACAGCCTGTGTCACACAGTAACTGCCCTGCCCCCACAGTGACCAAACACACCTGCCTTGGACTATTATGTGGGTAAGACATGAATTTGCACTGTGTTTCAGCAAATACACATTTTGGGACTCTATCTACAGCTAAGAGATTACTCTAGTGAATACAAAATAGTAGGTACTATTAAATGTATGAATACGTATTTGTTGAATAAATGGTGAGCTTATACCAAATCTCCGGATAGTACTTACTGGCATAGTGGGGTACATTGGGAGCTGTATGAAAAAGCTTGTGGATTCCATGCCCACAATAGCTTCGAACAACTGAAAACCCATTTGCTTGGGCATGCTTCTGGATAATGTTTCCCAGTTCCCTGTACCGAACACCAGGCTTCACTGAAAGGAAAAGAGAAAATTCATGATAAACTAATAATAACTAACATGTACTAAGCAATTACTATCAACCGGGTGCAGTGGCTCATGCCTATAATCCCAGCACTTTGAGAGGTCAAAGGAGGAAGATCGCCTGAGCTCAGGAGTTCAAGACCAGCCTGGGCTACATGGCAAAGCCCTCTCTCTGCAAAAAATACAAAAATTAGCCCCGCATAGTGGTGCATGCCTATAGTCCCAGTTACACTTGGGAGGCTGTGGTAGGAGGATCACTGGAACCCGGGAGGTCGAGGATGCAGTGTTCCTGCCACTGTACTCTGGCCTGGGCAAAAGAGACAGACCTTGTCTCAAAATAGGGAAAAAAAAAAAAAGTTAATTACCATCTTTGTGCTAGGAAGCTTTTGAAACACTTTTATGCATCCATGCCTCAACTTACAGATGAAGCACAGAGAGGCCAAACAGCCAGTAATTGGTAGAGTTCTAATTCAAACCAAGGGCATTTGTAGTTCCTCCTTTCATGCCAAAAACGTTAGACTCATAACAGTACTAAAGGGTTGGAAGTAGGTACCTTTTGCTTTCTTTAACAATAGAGAACAATAGAGAAGAAAATACTTCTTTTCGCATCCCTCCCTAAGTCCAAGTGTTCCATTCTATTTATGTGAGCAGAAGAGATAAGAAAATGCACTAGGAGTAAAAGGAATGTTCAAAAAGTAACAAATTGTCCTGAGTTTCAGCCTGGACAACTTCTGAAAGACTTACTTCCCCTGGGTTTCTTTATCCCCATAAAAACGTTCTCAAACTTTCCACGGCTGCCTCTACAGACAATTCTAGAGGTACAGTATAGGAAAGATACTTCTCACTATATACACTTTCTGCTCTGTTTAGCTTTTATGACTTTTACTGGTGTTTCAATAAAACACAAAACAAAACAAGTGGTTCTCATCACTATTAAGGTTCCCCCTCACACTAAGACTTAGGAGCTGGGCACTGTCAGACTCCTAGGGAACCTCAAGATGGCTCTGGGGATCCTTAACTCTCTACACTCTCCTACTCAGCTATCTGATTCCCAGACTGAGGTTCAGATACAATGTATCTTTCCCATCCATTTCAGGGTAAATAGCTCAAAGAATCACTTCAATTAACATTTTTACTTGCTCTTAACTGTACCTTCCAGCTTGATTTTGGGGGGAGAAGGAAGGAGGTTTCTGGTTTTGAAAAATCATGCTGAGTTTCATAATGATTTTCTTTCATTCCTATCCAAGCCTTCCTATCAGCCTGGGGTGGGAGGGGGAACAAAATTGTAATCCATGTTGCACGGAGTGACAGGGAAAGTCTTCCCTGATTTTCAAACTGCTCCAACTGTGGCCCCAAAGGGTAGTATCTAGAGATATTAATATTTCTGGTTGTCAAACACAGGGTGTGGTATAACTGGCATTTACTGGGTAGAGACCAGGAATGCTTGTGAAGCATCTTACATGTACAGAACAGGCCTCTACAACAAAAAATTATCAGGCCCAAAAGCCACTAAGTGCATGGACGAAGAAACCCTACTTAAGAAGCCTAATTTCAACAGCTTTTCAAACGCTCTACCTGGGGGAATGAGAGGGGTGCAAAATGAGGGGCAAAAAGGGGGGCAAAAATGACTTATACAAAGGAATTCATAGCACTGTCCAAAAAAGATCAAGCCACTTTCGTTCTTTTCTGGCTACTGTTATGAAAACTACTGGCACCTTCCAGTCATACGTCATATAAAACAGCATTCTAACTATCTCGTTTTTTTCTTTTTCTTTTTTTTTTTGTTTCTTCAGTTGATTCACAGAGAAGCAAAAAGAACAGAAACATTGACTATATTATCTGGCAGAAACTCTAAAAATTATTTCAAACTTAAGTTTTCACAAATTACAAACTAAACATTAAATTTCTTCAATTCTACCTCCTGTATTAACATTTTAAAATAACCAACAATGAATAATAAGTTTTCAAAATTTCACCTGATACACAAAAATGTCATATTCCATCATTTCCATTCCTCCAACTTGAGTAAAAATTTCATCTCCCATACCCATTAAAGAAGGCACTAAAAACAATAAAAATACTGGATCAATGTTATTAGAGATAACTGTATATTTGTCTAAGAACTCTGTCCTGTTCACTATTCTGTTGATGACATCAAGATTTGGGGAGACTGGGGAGGGTTGCAGATAGTACACTGGATAATAAAGTTGAAATGGTAAGGATTTAACTTGAAGGCTGTTTGCCCATTTATTAACAACTCCAACAAGATGCTGTTAATAGCTTTCCTTTCCTTCTTTTTTTTTTTTCTTTTTTTGAAATGGAGTCTCGCTCTGTTGCCCAAGCTGGAATGCAGTGGCACGATCCACTTTCCAGGTCCAGCAACTCTCCTGCCTTAGCCTCCCGAGTAGTTGGGATTATAGGCGCCTGCCACCACATCTGGCTAATTTTTCCATTTTTATTAGAGACAGGGTTTCACCATGTTGGCCAGGCTGGTCTCGACCTCCTAACCTCAGGAGATCCACCAACCTCAGCCTCCCAAGGTGCTGGGATTACAGGAGTGAGTCACCATGCCCAGCCCCTTTCCTTCTCTTATCCCCATAAGATATTGATTAAACAAAAAAGCCTCAATAAGTTGTTTATTATGTACAAAGACAGCCTGAGAAAAATCCTCCAGAAATACACCCCTACCCATTACTACAATAGCAAGAAATCTGGAAATCACCAAAATCCAACAGAATAGTTACACAAATTGTAATACTATAAAATATAATACATAGCCATTAAAAGAATGAGATAAATATATATCTGTAGGTACATATGCTAACTTGAAAAGATCTCTATGACAGTTGAAAAAACAGCCCAGTTACACATTAAAAATATTAGGATTCCATTTAACCTAATTTAACACATACACATACGTGTGTGCATTAATGCACAGGAGAGAGAAAAAAACTGAATGGTAACAGGGGATATCTCCAGAGAGAAGAGAGAGAAAAGAGGGAGGCAAGTACAAAGGAGGATCACACATTTTTTCACTCATAATCTTCAGTTTTAATTTTTTATAAGGAGAACATAATATTTATGTAGTGGAAAGAATTTGAAAAATAGAATAAAAGTTGCACTAAAAAACCATCTGCACACTCCTCTTCATTTATCAGGCAAAGAAAAGGAAGATAAATCACAGAAGAAACAAAGGATGCTAACCAATCATCTGGTCTATCACCACCAAGGATTCCCAAATCATCCTTTCACCCATTACTGCTAACACCCAAAGCTAACTCAGGTAAAACAGGGGCAAAACTACAAGGAAGGCACAGAATTGCGGCGCCCAGTCATTCCTAGCCCATCAGTGCACAGGACTGCCAATACGTGCTCAACACTGAGGCTGACCTGCATCAATGGCTTGCATCAGGCACTCATATGTAGTCTGAACAAGTTTCCGTGCTCCATCATCCACATCTCCAACAAAAAATGTCTCATTCAGGTCCCCATGATAACCATTGCGATAAAGAGTGATGTCCACTGCAAGAGAATGTGCAAATATAAAGACCATACTTATTTTCATTTCAAAATTCAAGTGCTTTTCCAACATGACAGCATCTAGCAACTTAATGAAAAAGATAACTTCTGCATTCTCAAATTAGACACCGATAGATAGATAGTTATTGCCGATAGATAGATAGTTATTGCCGAACAGAAGCTCCCCGAGTGTAATGTAACTGAACTCACTGTGGAGAGCAGGAATATGGCCATGGTAACATAAGCCAGATAGTGGGTTTTTATACTCTTACAGAAATTGTATCACTTGTGGCAAAAGAAAAATGTATGTGGGATACAATCATGCAAGATAAATTACCAGTTAGTAACATTAAATTGAAGACTTTGCTACACTGCTACAAACTACCATTTTCATTTATCTTTTACAAGTTCCTTACTCCTGCTAGGGAATAATAGAAAAATTTACACTGCTCTACACCTGTTTTTTAAAAACTCATTTGCTTTTCACTTATTTGTGAATATTCATTCTCCTCTTTGTCCCCATGTTTAAGAATACAGATTACTATTTTACCATTATACTATATACTATTATACCATTATAATGTATCTAGAGAGCACACTGAGTATTTTTAAACCATGTATTTCAATCAACCTATAACATCACAATATAGGTATTTTGGTTCTAGCACAACACATATACTCCTGAAAAACCTCACACATTCTGCATGTAGTAAAAATAACAGGGTTTATATGAAAACAGGGTTGGCCTCAAAACCTATAGAACTTTATGAACAGATACCCTAACTAAAGCAGTAGCAATTCTAATAAAAATAGTGTCATAGTTAAATTTTGGCTATCATTCACAGCTAGCATCACAGTCAGTCAATTATCTGCAGCCTCTAACACTTGGGCTCATGCTTCCTCATTTGATAGGTAGTTCCTTTAAGATATCCTATTAACTAGGCCGGGCGCGGTGGCTCAAGCCTGTAATCCCAGCACTTTGGGAGGCCGAGACGGGCGGATCACGAGGTCAGGAGATCGAGACCATCCTGGCTAACCCGGTGAAACCCCGTCTCTACTAAAAACTACAAAAAACTAGCCGGGCGAGGTGGCGGCGCCTGTAGTCCCAGCTACCCGGGAGGCTGAGGCAGGAGAATGGCGTGAACCCGGGAGGCGGAGCTTGCAGTGAGCTGAGATCCGGCCACAGCACTCCAGCCTGGGTGGCAGAGCGAGACTCCGTCTCAAAAAAAAAAAAAAAAAAAAAGATATCCTATTAACAAACAGTTTAATTTCATCAATATTAAAATACCATCTAGGCCAGGCACAGTAACTCACGCCTGTAATCCCAAGACTCTGGGAGGCCAAGGCGGGCAGACTGCTTGAGTCCAGGAGTTTGAGACCAGCCTGGACAACATGCCAAAACCCTACTTCTACAAAAAGTACAAAAAATGAGTTGAGCATGGTAGCAATGAGCCTGTAGTCTTGTCTACTTCTGAGGTGGGAGGATCACCTGAGCGAGGGAAGTCAAGGCAGCAGTGAGCCATGATGGCGCCACTGCACTCGAGCCTGGGTGACAGACCCTGTCTCCAAAAAATAAAATGATACACAAAACAAAAACAAATACCATCTAGGAAAGCCTTCATTAATGTCTTCTGGTCAGGTGCGGTGGCTCACGCCTGTAATCCCACACTTTGGGAGGCCAAGACGGGCGGATCACAAGGTCAGGAGATCGAGACCATCCTGGCTAACACAGTGAAACCCTGTCTCTACTAAAAATGCAAAAAATGAGCCGGGCGTGGTGGCGGGCGCCTGTAGTCCCAGCTACTCGGGAGGGTGAGGCAGGAGAATGGTGAAAACCCGGGAGGCAGAGCTTGCAATGAGCAGAGATCACGCCACTGCACTCCAGCCTGGGTGACAGAGCGAGACTCCGTCTCAAAAAAAAAGAAAAGGAATAATGTACTTTAAGCTACTTCCTCTACTCTCTATACTTGTAGCTTCCCAAGGTAGCTTAACATAGGGGTCTTTAAAGCTACTTCCACTCAAGTAAGGCGCTTCTGCAAGATTTTCAGCTTTCCTTTATGTCTTCATATATTATGAAGGGTTTTCCTGTATCTATAACAAAGCCTGCCCTGGTCTCTTCAAAACCATTAATGAACTTCTGGGGGAAAAAAACTAGACTCCACATTTCACTGACATCTTTGACCTAATCAATCACATATAAGGTAAGCATTAAAGAAATACACACTGCACCAAACATATCACACCAGAAGTATCTTAAAAGCAAAATGCACAAAACCACGAGAGAGCTTTCCATAGATTTAAGAGTTAGTGATACTGAATTTTAAAAAGGAAAAAGAGTCTGAATTTTAAAAAGGAAAACGAGTAAGTACAGGAAGCAAGTCAAGAAAACACAAGTCACTGTCAGATTCCCCCAAGCTTTGTTGCTTCTTTGCCCATGGTGATGAAAGTAACATATTTTTCTTACCATTAACAATGTCACCTTCTTGCAAGGGCCGTCTGTCTGGTATTCCATGGCAAATGACTTCATTCACTGATGTACAACAAGACTTTGGGAAATTGTAATAATTCAAGGGAGAAGGGTAGCAATTTCTTGCAATACATGCCTAGAATACAGAAAAAATAATTTGGAATATATAAAGAAAAATCTGTATGAAATTACAGATTTAAAAATTTGAAAAATGTGAAAAAAGCTGGACACGTGTCATTATAAAGAACTTAATATTTTATTTTAGTAATAGTAGTGGATATTATCTTAAACAATATACAACAGGGTTTGTGCCAGTCAGGTACACATATACAAACCAGTTTACTGGTAACTGCACAAAGGAAAACTAAAATGACATACAGGTTAAGTATTCCTAATCTAAAAATCTGAAATCCTCCAAAATATGAAACTTTTTGAACACCAACAGGACACTCAAAGGAATGCCCATTGGAGAATTTAAATTTCAAATTTTGAAATTACAGATGCTTAACCAGTTATGTATAATACAAATATTCCAAAATCCAAAAAAATTCAAAATCCAAAACACTTCTGGTCCAAAGCATTTCAGATAAGGGATACTCAACCTCTGTTACAAATATATATATATAAATATTACCACATATGAAGATTTTACTTTAGAATTAACTAGTCCTTGTGAAAAATATATCAAAGTAAAAATATAATATTTTAAATAAATTTTAACAAGCATTTTTGATGTAATTATAATTCTTACGTTGAAACAAGCCTATATCGCTATGCCCCAAAAATGACTACTACTAGCATAATTAAGAAATGGTAAAGTACTTCCAGACATTTTAATAATCACATTCAGTGGAACAACAAAAGAACTCTTACAGAAAAACATGGTCTGCTCTCCATAACGAGTCTTACTTTACTGGATGCTTTTACACAGTAGTAATCACAGCATACATAATTTCTGTTTCCATCCTGCTCTAGTCTTCAGGCTAATATTTTTTAATGGTTGCACAATATACCATTTGTAAAATATGTAGAATATACCATGATTTTACTAGCAATTTCATTCTTACTGGAAATTTAAATTAATATGAAGTTTCCTCAATTACAGAAAAAAAAAAAATCTTACAACCAATAACTACATTTGTGGCTTTTCCCTCATTTAGGAATATACTTCTCTGCTTCTCATAGCATTACAAATAATAGTTTAGAGCATATAGAATTAGACTTTCTAGATTGAAAATGCCAATTCCATCACTTAAAAGTCATGCAACTTTTGACAATTTAATTAACCTCTCTCCTCCTCAGTTTCCTTACCTATAAAATGGAGATTACAATAGTACCTACCCTCAAGGGGTTGTTGGTAAGACGAATGAGTTAACGTAAAAGAAGCACCTGAGCACCTGGCCCACAGAACATACTCAAAATGCTATTATTGCATATGATATATCTTATACTAACATATGAAACAATACCCAAAAGTCAGGATTAATAAGATTCTGAATAAAAAATCTATAAACATTTTCATAGCTCAAGATACATGGTCAAATCCTTCCAAAAGGGTTCTTCCAATTTACAATACCATCACCAAGCAGAAGAGAGGACCAGTTTCATCACTCCACACAAGCAACGGATAGAAACATCTTTAAAAATACAAATTTACTAGGCCTTTATAATTTGCATTTGTTTACTAGAACATGTTTGATCTGCTTTCCATATATTAACTACTTATCACTCATTTATTTTTAATTCATATAATATGTACACTCATCTACTAAAGTCTTAAGGTCTCTCTCTGATAGACAGGCAATCTTTATTTATTTATTTTTAATCCCTATACTTACTACAAATATTTATCTCGACTGCTCATTGCCTTGACACTATAGATATAAAAGGAAACATTTAACTAATCTACCATCAGAAGTTATATTCTTTTTTTTATTTCAGAATATTAGATGTCTATAGTGGCAGGATTTATTTAAAGCAGATAAAATCAGTCATTTTATAAAAGCTCAACTGAAATGCTTATTATGAATATCTTGTTTCAGAAACAAGATATTTTTCAAGCTAACCTCAGACCTTAATATTATAGATTCTTAAAGATGGGAATAATGACTGTTGAATGTTTTCCATATTTGAAACAAAGCAAAAATTTGCTTTCAAATGAACTTACCTATGTTACCTTAGACACTCAGAACTTGTCTACTTAATGTTTAAGTTCAAAGCAGCGAGTAATGTAACAAAATTTCTCAAAGTAAAAAAGTGAAGTTCTTACTAAGTGTACAGCGTGATCTATTTCTTCAGTAGTTACACCTGGTTTAATCATGCCGGCAGCAATATCTAAAACTTCTCTAGCAAGCTGTAAAAAAGGAACAAAATACATTAAAAAAAGACACAGAAATAGAAATCTATACCCCTTCTACTGTTTGTGGAAGATTAGTAAAAATTAATCTCCCCTTGAATATTATAATTTTATAGAAAATATATAAATATATAATATGTAAATATATAAAAACAGACAAATTTTATATAAAAATTGGGCTAACGAGCAAGCAGCAGTAAGCTTGGCTGATTTCTATGTGAAAATATATATCCTAAGTAATCTAAACAATCACTAACTGATAGAGGTAGTCTTCTCTCATTTCTATAATGGGGAAAAGTAGAGGAAAAGAAAAAGGAACAGATGGGCCTGGGCAACATAGTGAAATCCTGTCTCTTAAAAAAAAAAAAGTAGTCAGGTGTAGTGGGCACATGCCTGTGATCCCAGTTACTCAGGAGGCTGAGGTGGAAGGACAGCTTGAGCCCAGGAGTTTGGGGTTACAGTAAGCTATGAGCTATGATCTATATGATCTATGATTATGCCACTGTACTCTATCTAGCCTGAGTGACAGCAAGACCATCTCAAAAAAAAAAAAAAAGATAAATGAATTCCTCAAAGAATCATAGCAAGTAAGTCATAGGAACAGAAAGTTCTCCAGAATATCAAACAAAATTAGAATCAAATCACTTTAAAGCACTGAATAGAAACCCTAAGAATCTTATCTAAATAAATAATACCAATGTATTATATTTTTCTTCAGAATAAATATGTGATTTCACCTGATAAGTACCAACCACTACTATCACTCATCATAGGTATTTCACAAAAAGGCCAATAGCGTAACCCTCTGAGCCATAAACTTTGTCCTATGTTACGATGACTTGTGAAAATAAAATGACAAGATGTTTTTAAATATCATAAAAAATTTGTTTCTTTTAAAAAAGAATACAGAAAATAAATGAAAAGGATTGTCATCTATAGACTATCCATCAGATTAATTCTGAAACAGGCTTTTAAGAAGAAAACAACTGTTGACTAAAATTATATACTAACAATAGTTTAATGAAAAGTGTGGCTAAACCAGCCACAGAGGCTCATGCCTGTAATCCCAGCACTGTGGGAGGCCAAGGCAGGCAGATCACCTGAGGTCAAGAGTTAGAGAACAGCCTGGACAACATGGTGAAACCCCATCTCTACTAAAAATACAAAAAAAGGTCAGGCATGGTGGCTCATGCCTGTAATTCCAGCATTTTGGGAGGCCGTGGCGGGCGTATCACGAGGTCAGGAGTTTGAGACCAGCCTGGGCAACATGTTGAAACCCGATCTCTACTAAAATTACAAAAATCAGCCAGGTGTGGTGGCGGGCACCTGTAATTCCAGCTACTCGGGAGGCTGAGGCAGGAAAATCGCTTGAAATCGGAAGGTGGAGGTTGCAGTAAGCAGAGATCACGCCACAGCACTCCAGTCTGGGCAAAAGAGCAAAACTCAGTCTCAAAAAAAGTTAAAAAAAAAAAAAACAACAGCATGTGCTAGTCAGTCTAACAATATAACATTTGCTATCTTTATAAATCAGCAAACCACTGACTTCATGTCTAAGTACTGCTTAAACATTTCCTACCCCATGGCAAAAAAATAACTCTTACCCTACATACAAGTCGCATCCCTTCTATATCTTCAGATGAGAGTAATTTAATCTGAGAAGTACCTTTAAGAGCCTGTTCGGATTCTGACATTCCTGGAATGGAAAACCGGTAAGTAAAACCAAAATGAATGCAAAAATGTAATATTTATTTGCATAATTATATACCTGTGGCATAAAAACAGTAGTCTGTTTCACACAACAGTAATTCATAATTTCAGGTGGTCTAGGTTAGATTTTTTAAAAAAACATTTTCAACATCAAAGGGAAACTTGCTAAACCAATTAAAGAAAAAATTATAAAGGATAAATTTTCAGACCTATTAGAAATCAGCCAATACTTATGGAGTACTTATTATATGCCAGGCAGTGTGATAAATCAAACTCAGTAAATGATACACATTTGAAAAGTACCATAGAATTTACAAATAATTTTCATAATCATCTCATGAAGCAACTATACATCAACAACTGATGAATTAATTACACTATTTTCTGAAATAGGAACCAAACTAAGCGTTTTTCAAATTCCAGTTTGTGACCTTTTATTGGGCTACACTTAACATTTTTTAAAAGTAAATAAATGGGATACAAAATATTAGAACGTCATAACAAAGTATTATACTTGTATTATAAGGAGTAGGAATAAGTGCTGCCATTAAATCTTTGTTAATTTATATACACATACAAAGATTATGCTATAAAAGTCATTTCCAACTTCAAAAAGTTTTAAAAATATTGCCCTAAAAATCTTCACGAATAAAATTTGTTAGCTTAAAGTTTTACATACATGAAAAGTAATAAAGTCAGCGTAGCAATTAACTCAAAATCTAACAAAAATAGTATCATCAACTAATCTTATTTACAAGTACTAATGGAAAAATTCCAAATAAAATATTAACAAACAGAATTCAAAAAAACACAATACATCAGGATGCAAGTGAGATTCGTACCAGAAGCCAGGGATAGTTCAATACTGGCAAATCTATTAATCCAATTCATCATTCATAAATTAAGAAAGTAAAAGTAAATAATAATCTAGAAGGAAAGTTAATTCTGATAACATGGCCAGCTACCACCTTGACATGATAAATATAAATCTCAAACTGAGAACCAACATCACAGAATGCCCGCTATCGGCACTATTATTTAACACCTGGCAATACTAGCAAATGAAATTAACAAGAGAAAGAAATAAGAATATAAAACTAGAAAGGAAAGGACAAAATTCTTATCAATTTCAGATATGATTAAATATCTCTAGAACAGAAGAATCACCTGGTAAATGACCAGAAATAAGAATTCAGCAAGTAGGCATATTGTAAGATAAATTTATCAAAATCAATAACTTTCCCACATACAAATAATGAGCTAAAAAATACAGAAGCTACTATGTACAAAAACAACTAAAAAGATAAAGTACCCAGGAATAAATTTAACAATAAAATCCCTACATAAAGAAAATCTGAAAACACCACTGAAAGACATAAAAGGAGTCAAGTAAAATTTTAAAAACATACCCTGTTCCTGGACAGGAAGACTCAATATTGTACAGATGTCAATTCTTCCAAAATTAATCTATAAATTTAATACTATCCCAATAAAAAAAGTCAACAGGATAATTTTGAGAACCAGACAAGCTGATTCTAAATTTCACATGGAAAAACAAACATGCAAGAATAGCCAGGAAAATTCTGAAAAAGAGGAAAGGTAGGGGCAACGAGGCCTACCAAATTTTAAACATTATATAGCTAGGATAATTAAGAGTTTGGCAGTGGTACATGATTAGACAAATGGGTTAGTGAAACAGAATAGAATCAAGAAACAGACCCAAAGACATGTGAGAACATAACACAACAATATAGGTTGCACTTCAAATCAGTAAGGGAAGGCTGATTTTTTTAAATAATTGGTTTTAAATAATAACCAGGTATTCTTCCGAGAAAAAAAATTAAGTTGCATCCCTATTTAACTCCTTATACCAAGTAAGTTTCAGATCTATAAATGATTTTTATCATACATAAAAAAGACTGAAATCATAAAAATGCTGGAAGAAAACATAGGAATATATTTTTTATAACTTCTGCACCAAAAAGGTCTTTCTAGGTCATAAAGCCATACACACTGTAAAATAAAACACTGATAAATTTTACTATGTTAGGATACTCAAAGTCTGTAATAAATGTTATGACATAACATAAACGGTCAATTAGAAAAAAAGTTTTAAAAACATACATCAAAAGGTTATTTTTGTTAATATACCAAGAACATTTATAAATCAATATGGAAAAAACTAGTACTCTAACAGGGAAAAAAGCTTAAGGATATGAATAAACATTACAAAAGGGAAGAAAATATAAATGACTTTAGTATATGAAAAGATGCTCAACCTTACTCATAATTTTAAAATGCAGATTAAAATAATAGCAAAATAACATTTTTCATCTTTCAGATTAAGCAAAGATCATAAAGCTTTGTAACACACTATGCTGGGGAAAAATATAGCAGAAAAGAGACATCCATGTATTTTTAATGGAAGTAACAACTGGAAAAATCTCTGAAATTTGTACTACTCTCAAAATCAAAAATGTATATATCCTTTGATCCCGCTATTTTAGATTATCAACCTATAGAAATACTCTTGACACATGGACAAAGATATAAATGTAAGAGTAGTTACTGTCGTCAAATTGCAAAAAAATTGCAGTCAAATTGCAATAAGCAAAAACCTCGAAATGATCTAAACATTCATTAGTAGGAGCCTCGCTTACGAAATATGATACATCCACATAACCGAATACTTCATTCACTAAAAAGGAGGTGGCTTTATATGACACATTTGTAAGACATATTAAGCGAATACAGCAAGGTGAAAAGTTATATATAGTTTTTTCCATTTGTGTATAGATGGCAGGGATGGGGTCCTAATGTGCTTACACATACAGAATAGTTCTGCAAAGTTCTGTATGTAAAGGGGAATGGCAGTTACCTCTAAGGACTAGAACTTACTTTCACTGCATAACATTTGTTAGAATTTACCTTGTCTATGCTTGTTTTTCTTAAATACAAGCTAATACTACATTTAAGATTAAATAGAAAAATAGTGAATTTATACATCCTCAACAGTATGCTATCATTTAGACTATCTTTCCCTTAAATTTTTCTGAAATAGTAGGGTTTAACTAAAATTTTAAAATGATAATCATAAGAATGTATATAATACAGTTCCCCACTTCTTAGAGAACAAAGCAAAGATAGCTTAACTTGCTAGATAAAACCACACAAAATTGCTGAGAGTTGATCCTCTCTGACATGCAAAATCAGTAATTTCACAAAGTCTAAATTAATTACGTGTACAGGCCCTAAGGTCAGAGACTGTTCCACTGACCTGTGTTGCAAATTACCTATCTTCGCTGGGTGTCTCAGTATCATTATCTATAAAAATGGAGAAGACAACAGAACCTACCTCAGCAGTGTTGAAAGTGTTAAATGTAGTAACACGTGCAAAGAACTTAGCACAGTGCCTGACACACAGTTAAGCAAAAATAAACACCAGTTATTATTAGAGAACCATCATCATATCATTCTCATCACTACTATCACTATCACCACCATTACTACTTCTGTTAATGTTACAGTCCAAAGTCTTTAGTTAATGCATTCACTCAGGTCTCTACCATCCGCTTTTACCTAAATAGATATTGTTTAATTTAGATAGGAGGGAATATTAAAACTTTTTTAGTAAGTCTAGAAGTTGTCATAACAACATAAAATACAGTATTATTTTAAATATAGTCTTCAACAGCTACACAGTGCTTTCAGAGGTAAGTAGATTTCTAATGGGGGAGGCAAGAATCTTTAATTATCTTTAATGTTCTAATGCTGCTTGAAAACACATTTATTAGAAGTCCAGCACTGAAAAATTTCTACAAGAAAAGCATTCCTTCCCTTTGCAGTAGTCATCAACATAGCAGAGCTTACCTAAGGGATGATCAGCATAATCTGGTCTTTGAATATAACTTGGCACTGGCCTTGTTGGCATCTAAAAACATCAAAGAAGTTAGTTAAAACTGATTTACCAACAAAAAATCAATAAAACTGGGGAGAAAAAAGTCCATTCAAAAGTTTTTAAAAGTTTTAAATGGCACCTTAAATATTATAACAGATATATATTTCATTAAGATTACGCTTTACTTTTCCTAGTGGTAATGTCACCCCTTTTGCAGGGTATTTTAGAAAGGGGGAAAGTGATCAAGGCCATTAAGGATTTTAAATTAGACAGAGACTAATAACAAGACACCCATGTTATTCCAAAGAAATTGGCAAGCTGACAACAATAAAATCATGTCTCAAAGTAAATATATACCAACATGTTTCTAGTCATTATCTCTGGGAGGCAGAATTAAGGAGATTTTGTTATGCTTTTCCTATTTTTCCAAATTTTAAAGATTAAAGATGTATTCCTTTTATAAAAAGAAAATCATCAGTAAAGAGAATTTAAATATTTAAGGGTGACAAATAGATTTCAACTTAAATGAATTCTTACAATAAAACTCCGACTCTTATCCGCCAATAATAGAGGAAGCGAAAAGAGTGGCAGAAAAGCCGTATCTAAATTAAGGGAGAAATATATCATAATAATATAATTTTAGAAAAGTGTAATACAGTCAGTCCTCCATACCTCCTGGTTCCACATCTGTTGATGCACTATCCGTGATACGGAAGGTTGACTTTAAGGGACTTGAGCATCAGTGGATTCTGGAAACTGTGTGGGGAGTGAGGATGCCCTAGAACCAATCATCCATGGATATCAAGGGACGACTATACACACTACCATCATGCCAGCAACAAAGTATCTATTCCACCTCAGCCCATGCTTCTTTTTAAAAGTTTGACCTATTTCATCTAATTTTTTTTCCACTTCTTCCATGATTGCCAAACTAACAGCTCCCAAATGATATACCATAAGAGCTCTAGAGATAAAATGCAAGTTTCTTTGTAAACTCAATCCTGATTATATGATTCACTATAGTATCATTTTTGGAAAATTCAAAATTGGAATGTTAGATCCGGCCACTGCACTCCAGCCTGGGTGACAGAGCGAGACTCCATCTCAAAAAAAAAAAAAAAAAAAAAAGATTTTATTACCTTATTTACTCACCAGTGGATAATGTGGTCTGAGTTTACCAGTATATCGATAACCTGCCCATGGGTCAGTATTAATATCACCTTCCACAGTCCAGGAAGACACTTCTCGCTTTGCCTTTTCATCCTCTGGGAGACGGAAGAATAGATGTGAGAGGAAAGAAGAGAAGGAGGGAAAGGAATGTTTCAGTTGTCAAGCTAGTGAGCAGCAGCATACTTTGAATATCTCTTGTTTAAAATCAAGCCAACAAGCCCAGGCACAAAAATCCACCAAACTACTACCCTAACCTAAATCACCAAAGCAACTGCTTTACTGCTATATTCAAAAACCCGTATAACTCCTTTTCGAAGATCTAAGGTCTTAGAAGAAAAAAACTCCATGTAAACATATACTACGTTTTTATATGATATCGAACAGGAACAGCTCATACACAGCTTTTCTAAATGCATTTTTGCCACATCAATTTATAGAAAGCCCATTTTAAAATATGAAACATAAGCCCTAATAAAACCTACCCAAGTGAGATCAGATGTTACAAATGAATTATGCTCTTACTAAAAGAACAGATTCTAAGTAATCCCAAAGCAACTTTAAAATAAAAAATAATTATTTCTCACAAAGCTGATCAATGGCTTTCAAGTCAATATTTCAATTCACTTTGAAAACTTTATGATCATCATTTGCCTCTTTTCAGAAATGGGGTAAAGAGGCAGGAAAAAGGCAAAGACAAGGGAGGCAACAATCTGTTGAAAGTTCAGCAGAGGCCGGGCGCGGTGGCTCAAGCCTGTAATCCCAGCACTTTGGGAGGCCGAGACGGGCGGATCACGAGGTCAGGAGATCGAGACCATCCTGGCTAACACTGTGAAACCCCGTCTCTACTAAAAAATACAAAAAACTAGCCGGGCGACGTGGCGGGCGCCTGTAGTCCCAGCTACTCCGGAGGCTGAGGCGGGAGAATGGCGTAAACCCGGGAGGCGGAGCTTACAGTGAGCTGAGATCCGGCCACTGCACTCCAGCCCGGGAGACAGAGCGAGACTCCATCTCAAAAAAAAAAAAAAAAAGTTCAGCAGAAAAATTAAGAATCACATCCATACACACAATAGTGTCAGTTATTAATCTACGTGTGCTGACTGAAATATAAGCAAGAATTCTACTCACACAGAAGACACTCTTTGGTGCCTGTGATGTCAACACACTGGCTGCACCTCTTATCCACATAGTAAAATAAAACTACAAACCTAAGACTTTAAATAGCGGGAATACAAATCCCTCGTGGACCAAGTATTGGCCTAAACACCTGCCAGTGCACTCAGACCTTTTCCTGATGATTGTCATTCTACCATAGGTTTTAAAAGTCAAACCTCAAACTGATTTTAGAAGTGTCTGAAAGAAATAAAAATAAAACTCCCCTCTTAAAAAATCTATTTAAAACACAAAATGAAGGAAACTAGATGTAATCATAAAATGTTAAAGTTAAGAGAAGATCTTAAAGACAATCTAGTGTTGTTTCTTTATTGTACATATGAGGAAACAGAGACTGTGTGGTTCACATAGCTGTGACAAGAATGCCAGCCCCAGTCCAGTACTCTTTAAGAGCATGTGGCTAACTTTGGAAAGGCCCTTAAGGTACAATTGACAAGAATGCAAAAATACAGAAAATCCATTCATATTACTTTGGAAGAGAATATATTTATACTATTACATATAAAGGAATAGAAAGATACCATGCTACTGAATTTTAAAATATCTTTCTCCCCTCTGGAATTCTAGAAAGTCACTGTGAATGTTAATATCAATGGGAAAACTTTCTCATCACAGGACAAAAACAAAGTTCATCCATTGCTACTTGGGTCAAACATGACAGAAAACAGTTCGAAATGGGGGCCAACTGAGCCTGCTTCAGCTATGAAGTGCATCAAGTGATTTTGTCTGAAACATGAACCTCAAAAATAATTTTCTCCCAAAACCCAGGAGAGAACAGCAATCAAGACGCAGGCTTTTTGCACTAGCATACTCCTGGGGAGGGAACAGGGAGAAGGTGAGGGTGTAAAAATCTTTTAAAGCTTCCTGTTGATCTGGATTTTACCCTTCCACAGTCTATATTCAAAAGAGAATTTAGGTCCAGGAGCAGCAGCTCAGGCCTGTAATCCCAGCACTTTGGGAGTTCAAGGTGGGTGGACTGCTGGAGCTCAGAAATTCAAGACCAGCTTGGACAACATGGAAAAACCCGTCTCCACAAAATATATGAAACTTAGCTGGGCATGGTGGCACACGCCTGTAGTCCCAACTACTCAGAAGGCTGAGGTGAGGTAGAAGGATTGCTCGAGCCCAGGAGGTTAAGGCTGCAGTGAGCCGTGATTGCACCACTGCACTCCAGCCTGGGCAACACAGGAACATTGTCTCAAAAAAAAAAAAGTAAAGCAAACAAATAGTATAACCCAAAACTACCACGACAACTAAAGTTGAATATCGCAAGTTCTTCTCTCATCTCTAGGTATAATTTACTTAACGGAAATTCATGATTGAAAAGAAAATACATTTACATTTTAGGATCAATTTGATCTCAGCCTTAGGTGCTAACCACATAATAGACCATTAATAAATCTGAATTGAGCTGATGATGGTAGCACAACTGTATAATAACTAATCTTTTTGAAAAGACTGTACAATAGGACAGTATAAATAAACATTTGTAAGCTGTCTTCCAAATATTACAATGCAACAGTCCCACGTAAAATGCAGGTAGTGTCATATGTATGTGATACATGCAAGGTCTGGCCCAAAGTTCATCACAGTCAGGCTTTGTTCTTTAAAAAGTTGTATGCAGGCTGCTTCCTCTGGTCAGCTGACACAAAATAACTACACATGTCTAAGCTTTGCATGGGACAGGATTTTCTGATCAAAATTCTGACTCAAGTCTTCCAGATATGATAATTAGTTTTTGAGTATTTACTACGCATGGTACACATGCTAAACACTTCTCATGGATTTGCTTATTTAATCCTCACACAAACCTGTGATTCCAGCATCTTGTAGGTGAGACTTAGAGTAACCCATGGTCGCAAAGTTTGGTGGAGCCAGTTTAAGACATTACATAACACCTTCTCTCTGTAATCCAAAAATCAGGCCCACTAGTGTGAATGGGTAGGGGAGTGGAAGAAAAAGTATCACTTTGAGTTATTTTATTAATTGCTGTTTTTTTTTGTTTTGTTCTGTTTTTTCTTTTTTATTTTTTTTATTGAGACGGAGTCTCGCTCTGTCACCCTGGCTGGAGTGCAGTTGTGCAATCTCCACTCACTGCAAGCTCCGCCTCCCTGGTTCAGGCCATTCTCCTGCCTCAGCCTTCCGAGTAGCTGGGACTACAGGCGCCTGCCACCACGCCCGGCTAATTTTTTTGTATTTTTAGTAGAGACGGGGTTTCACCGTGTTAGCCAGGATGATCTCATCTGCTGACCTCGTGATCCGCCCGCCTCGGCCTCCCAAAGTGTGGGATTACAAGTGTGAGCCACCGTGCCTGGCCTAAATGCGTTTTTTATACCTTAATTTTGGCTATTCAAGATACTTGTCAAATTCTTCCACCTTCACTTCAGGAAAATGAGAAACAAACACACTGAATATGCCAGTGATACATTAAAAAGTATACAGTAATACAGTCTTGAGATGTGAAATGCTACAACTTCTACAGATCATACTAAAAGTAAATGGTGCTTAAGGTACACTGTGACAGAAGATACAATATAAAAAACATGCACCCAAGAATCAGCATTATGTGCTTTTAATTAAGGACTTTACCATCTGAATGGTCTTCTTTACTATGACAAGTAAAAAACAAACAAACAAACAAACAAAAAAATCTACCTGAGTCATTTAACTCGCTTGAAAATTTCCTAATGCCTGCATTAAAAAATTAAGCTTCTATGACTAAGCAAACTCCAGATCCAGATGTTTCAGTGGTGAATTCTATCAAACATTTAAAGAAGAAATAATACCAATTCTACATAATCTCTTCCAGAAAATAGAAGTGGGAAATATATCCCATTTTATTTCATGAGTCCAGAATTGCTCCAATACCAAAACCAAATATATTAAAAGCAAATTATAGATCAATATATCCCATATGAATATTAATCAGAGATCAGTAGACACTACACTTAAAAAAAAAAAAAACCTAACTACATCATCTTCATGACAAGAAATGCTTGCTATGTGTTATCTCACTATCGTTTCTTGGACTGAAGTGCTAACTTTAAAGATGCATTGGTTCCTTTCTAGCGCAACATTGTGTTTCCCCAATGCTTTTCTCGATACTCTTCTTGTCTCTGGAGATCACCCTTCCCCACACCATTCCCTCCTCTAGGACTGTCACTCAACATTTACTGTAGTCAACTTATTAGGGTATGAAAGATACAGAGCTGGCCACCTGAGGATGATCTCTATCCACCATAGCCAAAGAGATTTAAATACAGCAGGCTCATCCACCAAAAAAAGTTATCCCAAAAGATCCAAGAGAGCAACAGCTACAAGATGGCACCATACTAAACACTAGAGGTATAAGTAAAATGTAAATAGCCTACATCCAGTGTTGCAATAATTACCTTCTTTTTATATAGGGAACACCTGCTGTTTATTCCCTTGTAGTGTAAATCAAAAGGAAATAGCCCTGCCCTTAAATATCCAGTATTGAAGAAATAGGCACACATCAATGAGTTAGCAAATCTGAGAGGCCCATTTTAGGCTTTTTTACTAACATACTGTTTAACCTCAACCCTTTATTACTTACCAATGCTTTAACTTCCTGGATACAAAATGCTAATAACTGGCTCAAAGAGTTCTGCAAAATACCTAACACATTAGACATACAGGATGTATGTAATGCATGAGTGAATAAAGTTAAGTGAGATTACTTAAATCCATCTCTAAACTTTGACAGAGGTAACAAATCAACAAGTCCTATCTTTTATGCATTGATAAACTTACACTGAGTCACATCATTTTTCCTCATCTCTAACCACATTTCTCCCACAACAACCTAGCATGTCCATTAAATGTAGACGTTGCTTTATACAACCACAGAAAATTTATCTTTTTAAAATCTGTATTTCCCTGTTCCTTCAAATGGTGGTTTGGCTGACCTCAATTAGATTTGTTTTGGTAAAAACAAACTACATTCAAACTTCATTAAATCAGCTAACTCCAAAAAAAAAAAAAAAAAATACACAAGTAGATGAATATAAGACACCAAGATTACGTATGTAGAAATAGAAACCTTATACCAAGAACCATGTAAATAAATAGCCATGTTATTTCCCACTTCAAATTAAATCAAGCTTTGATCCATCAGGATGGCAATGCTATACAGAACAGAAAGCCCTTGTCAACTTTCAGGCAACTGTGACAGGTTTTCTTAGACCAGCCACACTAATGACGTGAATTTACAGGATAAATTAGCTGGAGCAAAAAAGGCTATGTGAATTTCAGCTACATCACTGTGGCTGACAGTAATAGCTAAGAAGCTGCTAAAAAAAAAAAAAAAAAAAAAAGAAGTTGCTAATAGTTTTACTTTGTGGTGGTGTCACACACAAAACTTCAAAAAAGAAAATTAAACATTAGACTGCAGGTAGTAACATTAAAACACCAAAAAACAAAGTAATATAGTTTTGAGTAGAAAAAGCAACACAAATTGAAACTAAAAGAAACCAAAAGGGATCTGGTTAAATGAAGCCAAATCACTCACATAAGCCCTGACTACTATATATGCAAACACTTTCAGCAACACAAGAAGGTGTCAAAAGATTAGAGTATCATCAGGTATGGCTAAAGTAAGATCCATCTATACTAACAACTATCTCATATTTTCATGTTAAATATATAAAACAAGATTAAGATATTATTCAGACATATTTTATTTGCATTACATATCACAAAGAATTTAAAATATGTCATAATTCTAGTATTCAGGATTATACTTTCAGAACTTTCAAATATACACCTTCAGAACCGGAAGAATTCTTGTTTTCTGGCACAAATGCCACTTCTAAGACAAATGGTATAAAAATTTGTGATTGTACTTACTTGCTTTCTTATGTAGTAACTTGTGAGTAGCCCAACTTCCTTTAAAACATTCCTAAAAGAACAAAAAAGGAAATTAGTGTCAGGCCTTCCTTAATGAGAAACGTTTTAAGGAATATTGTATATAAGCAAGAGTTACTTAATAAACTATTTGCAAAAATCAAGACCTGTAACTTTGCAAATTAAATATTTGGAAAAAATTAAGAAATGACACCTGTTCAATATTCACTTCAAAAAGCAACCTAAACTTTACTTCAAATAAGCAAGGAACGTTAAGCTAAATGTTATATAGTAGTCATAGTTATATTTCAATTTTATGTCAACAAATTATTCTGAAGTATTTCAAAAGAATCATTAGACAACCAATCATACACTGAAAAAAATTGGAAAAACATTTTTGCAGATTCTTTTATTTACAGTAGTTAGGTTGCAAATCAGTCATACACACACACTAAAATCACCCATGTGAGTAGTTACTATGTGACACAGCCCTGAGGCCATAAGCTGTGTGAGGGAAGGGATGGTATCAAAGTTTACCACTATTGCCCAGAGCCAAGCAGAGTGCCTGGCTCTGTTAGGGTTTCAGTAAATGCTTGACTGAATGATCAGAATTAATAACTAGAAAGACTTTTCATTTAGGAAAAAATGTTCATGTAACATATTTCAGACACTAGTAAGAAGTGACAAACTAGGAAAATGAATTCAAGTAATTAATTGAATTCAAGTAAGGAACTCAAGTAATAAAGGAAAAGAATAATTCGACCAGACATAGACTTTATGTTTTGAGATTGATGGCTTCTCCTTCAAAGAGTTCAAAGTTACGCAAATAAATTATTTAAAATGCTAAGAAAATTCATAAAGTCCTACAAATGTTTTATCTTTGTAGACATAAAACTAGTAGGACATGGACAAGAAGCTAAGGGAAAAAAAAAAAAAAAAACCACGGGAAAAAAAATCCCCAGGACTATGTAGTTAATCAAATCATATTACACTAAAGCTGCCTTCTGTAAAGGCTTGCCCAAGGGACTCTGAAAGATCAGTTTCCCCATCCTTGACTAGAATCTTCACTACTTTCTCTTTATTCTTCCTGTAGCCTCCACAGCCAGCAACAGTTAAGTGAAGAAAATCCAGGTCATCCCTATCTCTACAGCCTACAACCTAAACAGATTCCAAATGTATAAAAAGGTATCTACAACATTAGAGATTTTTCAGTTTTGAAGCTAAAACCGAGCTCAGTCTTTTGGGGAGATTGGGTTAGTCTGGTAAGCAGAACAATGGCACCTCAAAGATATCCATGTAATACTCCTCAGAACCCAAGGAATGTGTAAATATGTTAGGTTATATGACAAAAGGTGGGGGGTTGACCTCTTGTCCCTTCTCTGAGTTTTCATTAACTGAACTCATACTGCAGGAAGAAAGACTAAAGTTTGTCAACACACCTGGAAGGACTCTTCACAAACCGTGTGTGTTCTGCAGGCCTAAAAGACTGTCCCAGGCCACTTGTTCTTCAAGCCCACTGAGTTCCCCTAAAAATCATTTACAATCCCCATAAAAACATCCACATTTCCCCATCTCCTTTTCCCCTAAGAACTAGGGTATAAGCATCTGTACCCCAGTGGGTTATTAGACATTCTGTGATTCTCCCCTATGCACACTAATAAATTTGTATACCATTTCTCCTATTAATCTGCTTTTTGTAAGCTGATTTTTCGGCGAACCTTCAGAGGGCAAAGGGGAAATTTTCCCTTGGGTCTTCACAGCCATCATTAACTAATAGTTTGAAATTCAGCATATACATTGAAAAGTAGCTACTCAAACAGCCATGTATTCTCCTCAGAGGATTTCAGAATGCTTTATACTTGGTTCATGAAACATCCATCAAATTCTAGCTTTTTAACAAGAGGGCTGATAGAATTATTCTCATTAAATAAGGACTTGTCTCACAAAACAGATTCATTAGCTAAGGGCTTATATTTCAAAATATATGAGCATAAAGTAACCAAAATATTCATAATAAACACCTCTCACCTCCGTAAGGACACCGATCTTTCTCTTCCTTACTGGGGCCATGAGGCAACCAAGTCATGGTCTTCAACATCATTAATGGTGTCAAAACATTCCTACATCTCCTAAGAACGCTCTAAACCTAAATAATATTCCTTCCCTAAATCACAACTTCACTCTTTTTCTTCCTCTTATTCACCAGTAGAAGAGGAATACTCAAAATCCTGAAAGACTATCCATTCTCTGAAGAGTTAATTTCTGACTCCTTAACTGGGCAATCTTTCCCTCCTCGTCTCTAACAAATGAACCAAAGACCTAACTAACCTAGATTTAGAGTTCCCCAGGCAAACACCACACTTCCCAATCTCTATCCTTTGTACAACCTGACCTACCTAATCCTAACACTCACCAAACACTCACCGTTATAACTGTGTCCTCAGAAGCTTTACCCATTCCATTAGGTCTGTTTCAAATACTACTTTCTCTAAAAAATGTCCACACTTCACTCCACCCACAAGCTTAACATGTCACATGTACTTATTCAATACTCGCTGAAGAGCACTTTGTCTTACTCTTTATTCTCCACTTATTTAATAACACCAAGGCATTATTATAACCAGTAGGTAAAACTTCAGTTTTCAACCCAAGACAACATGCTTTTTCTTTAGCACCAACAATAATTTACTAAATTTAGGAGCTTATGAACCCAAAATATCTAAGACAGGCCTCAGTCACTTTAGAAAGTTTATTTTGCCAAAGTTAAGGATGCACCAGTGACAGCCTCATGATGTACTGATGACATGTACCCAAGGTGGTCAGGGTACAGTTTGCTTTTACACATCAATCAATACATGTAAGACTTACACTGGTTCCATCTGGAAGGGCGGGACAATTCAAAGTGGGGAAGAAGCAGGTAGATTTAAACATATTCTGACTGACAATTGGTTGAAATTGTTACTACCTGTAGAAAGCAATGTCTGGGTTAAGACAAGGGGTTATGGAGATCAAGGTTTTTACCATGCAGATGAAGCCTCCAGGTAACATAACAGGCTTCAGAGAAAATAGATTGTAAATATTTCTTATCAGGTCTGTGTTGATGCTAAAGCTGGAAGGGCACATCCAACTTCCACTTCCAGTCACAGCCTGAACCAGTCTTTCAGGTTAGAGTGCCCTGGCCAAGAAGGGAGAGTCCATTCAGATAGTTGCTGGGGGCCAGGGTAGGATGGCAGTTCAAATTTTATTTTTTTTTTTGGTTTATAAGCTAAAATGGGATAGTGTGGTTCTCAGCTCTGGCTCCTTATTAAAATCCTATGGAATGCTTTTCTTTACAAATAAATAGCCATGTTATTCCCCACTTCAAATTCAATCAGAATCTCTGGGAATTTGCTACGTAGATAATTCTTATTTATTTCCAGTACTGTGAATCACTGAAGAGGAAAAAAGTCAGAGTTAAGAGAAGGTGCTCTCATTTCACTTCCAGAACAAGTCATTTCCTACTGAAACCGCCACTACAAAATTATAACTCAAACAGTGAAAGAGATCTGACCTAACCAATTGTGTCTTGCTTCTAATCTCCAATCTGTCCTTGTTCATTCCTGGGCATAGGCCAAACTTGTTCATTCTTAGGCACAGGCCAAACTAACTTTGGGAGAAACTTAGTTTATAGTTTAAAACAAGGATCCCCAAACCCCAGGCCACAGACTGCTACTGGTCAGTGGCCTGTTAGGAAGCAGACTGCACAGCACAAGGCAAGCAACAGATGGGCTGGCATTACCACATTACCGGGTGGAGCCTGAGCTCCACCTCCTGTCAGATCAGCAGTGGCATTAGATTCTTATAAAAGCGCACAAACTCTATTGTGAACTGCAAATGCAAGGATCCAGGTTGTACGCTCCTTGTGAGAATCTAATGCTTGAAGATCTGAGGTGGAACAGTTTCATCCTGAAAACATATCCCCAGCACCCCCAAGTCCATGGAAAAATTGACTTCCACAAAACTTTTCCCTGGTGCCAAAGAGGTTGGGAACAACTTAAAGACAATAACAGCCCTTTCCCAAACCAAATTCTTCTTCCTGGAAACCAGACTGCCTTTGTAGGACTAACAAATTGGCCAAAAGATTAGAAATTATGTTTCAGGAGTCACGCAGCTGGAGGCTACAAGATTCTGACCCTCCCCAAATCACCCCTGGGGATAACAACACTATTGTAAAACCTAAGATCAGTGCTTGAAATATTTTGCAGACCCTTCACTTGATGATCAGATGCCATCATCCAGATGAGTAAACTGGCTTATGTGGTCTTGTGGCCCCTACCCAGGAACTGACTCGGCAGGAGAGAGAGGTGACCATGTGCTAGCAGTCCCCTCTCTCAGCGCCGCCTCAGCCTCAGCGTCCGCTCTGGCCAAGCTTGAGGAGCTCTTCAGCCCACCGCTCCACTGTGGGAGCCCCTCTCTGGGCTGGCTGAGGCCAGAACCGGCTCCCTCTGCTTGTGGGCAGGTGTGGGGGGTGAGGTGCCGGTGAGAACTGGGGCTGCACACAGCACTCAAGGGCCAGCGAAAGCTCCGGGTGGGCACAGGCTCCGTGGGCCCCGCACTCTGAGCAGCCAGCTGGTGCTGCCGGCCCCAGGCAGTGAGGAGCTTAGCACCCAGGCCAGCAGCTGTGGAGGGTCCCCCAGCACTGCCAGCCCACCCACACCACGCTTAAATTCTCGCTGGGCCTCAGCCACCTCCCCACAGGGCAGGGCTCGGGACCTGCAGGCCACCATGCCTGAGCCCCCACGCAGTGGACTCCCAGGCAGCCCAAGCCTCCCTGACGAGTGCCACCCCCTGCGCCACGGTGCCCGATCCCATCAACCGCCCACGGGCTGAGGAGTGCAAGCACGTGGCGTGGCACTGGCGGGCAGCTCCACCCATGGCCCTGGTGCATGATCCACTAGGAGAAGCCAGCTGGGCTCCTGAGTCAGGTGGGGACTTGGCAAACTTTTATGTCTAGCCGAAAGGATTGTATATGCACCAATCAGCACTCTGTGTCTAGCTCCGGGTTCGTGGATGCACCAATCAGCACTCTGTATCTAGCTAATCTGGTGGGGACTTGGAGAACCTTTAGGTCTAGCTAAAGGATTGTAAATGCACCAATCAGCACCCTGCGTCTAGTTCAAGGTTTGTAAACGCACCAAAATCAGTACTCTGTGTCTGGCTAATCTAGTGGGGACTTGGAAAACTTTTGTGTCTAGCCAACGGATTGTAAATGCACCAATCAGCACTCTGTGTCTAGCTCAGGGATTGCAAACGCACCAATCAGCACCCTGTCAAAATGGACCAATCAGCTCTCTGTAAAATAGACCAATCAGTTCTCTGAAAAATGGACCAATCAGCAGGATGTGGGTGGGGCCAGATAATGTAATAAAAGCAGACTGCCTGAGCCAGCTAGCAGCAACTCACTTGGGCCTACTTCCACACTGTGGAAGCTTTGTTCTTTCACTCTTCCCAATAAATCTTGCTGTTACTCACTCTTTGGGTCGGCGTTGCCTTTATGAGCTGTAACACTCACTGTGAAGGTTTGCAACTTCACTCGTGAAGCCAGTGAGACCACGAACCCACCAGGAGGGACGAACAACTCCAGACACACCGCCTTTACAAGCTGTAACTCTCACCACAAAGGCCTGCAGCTTCACTCCTGAAGTCAGCAAGACCACAAACCCACCAGAAGGAAGAAACTCGACACGTCCAAACATCAGAAGGAAGAAACTCCAAACACACCATCTTTAAGAACTGTAACACTCGCCGTGAGGGTCCACGGCTTCATTCTTGAAGTCAGCAAGACCAAGAACCCACCAATTCCAGACACAAGAGGATGGCTTTGACTCTCTCTGATTTCATCTCTGATCCAACTAATCAGTACTCCCGACTCACTGCCCACCCCCCCCCAACCAAATTATCTGTAAAAACGCTGATCCCCATGTAGCAGGAAGAGCCGCAGACAAAACCCCTCAGACACCGAGTTAAAGAAGGAAGGGGTTTATTTGGACAGGAGCATTGACAAGACTCCTGTCTCAAGAGCCAAGCTCTCCGAGTGAGCAATTCCTGTCCGTTTTAAGGGCTCACAACTCTAAGGGGTTCCACGTGAGAGTGTCGTGATCGATTGAGCAAGCAGGGGATAGGTGACTGGGGGCTGCATGCAACGGTAATCAGAACGGAACAGAACAGGACAGGGATTTTTACAATGCTTTTCCATATAATGTCTGGAATCTATAGATAACATAACTGGTTAGGTCAGGGGTCGATCTTTAACTACCAGGCCCAGGACACAGCGCCAGGCTGTCTGCTTGTGGATTTCATTTCTGCCTTTAAGTTTTTACTTCTTCTTTCTTTGGAGGCAGAAATTGGGCATAGGACAATATAAGGGGTGGTCTCCTTCCTTACCCAAATGCTCGGGGAGACTGATTTGAGTACTGAAACTCCCATCTCCCACACAGCTGGCTCTGCATGAGTAACTCTTTCTCTATTGCAATTGCCTTGTCTTGATAAATCAGCTCTGTCTAGGCAGCGAGCAAGGTGAACCCACTGTATGGTTACACTACTTTAGCATCTATCAAATTAACCTGTGCAACTAATTCCCACCTTATTTTAGGCCCCACTGACTCGCAAACTACGACAGCTTCACAATGTATCTCCCCATCTTGAACCTTTCTCAAATTCTTTCCTATTCCAAACCTAAAGTTTGTGGCTAGAATTAACATTAAATGGTTTTCATACTGTGACCACCCATAATGTGTCCTATTACCTTAAAATCCTGTATTATCTCTTTTCCACCATCTCAAATTTAACATCAATTCATGTTGATGAGAGTGTGAGAAAATAAGCACACCACACAATGTTAGCAAGAAAGCTGAGTAGTCACCTGGTAACTACAAGGATTTGCATTTATCAAGATATAACATATATATAAATACTTACAAATACTTAAAATGTAAACACATATACAAAGACAAAAAAATACTTTGATCCAGTAGCTCAATTCCAAATAGTTAACCAAAGGAAATAATCTGACAAACGAGCAAAACATATGCAACTTAATGCTCACTATAGCATTACTTATAATTGTGAAAAATTAGAGAGAATTCAGACATACATCAATATAAAATAGGTTAAGTTATGATTTAATCATGCAAATGAATCTATGCAGTCATTAGAAGTAATGAAATTAGGTCGTGCTGCTCTTGTCAGTCAACATGGAGGCAGAAGAATCGGAGAAGGCCGCAACAGAATAAAGGCGCTGGAAGGGACAGACCAGACACTAGACGCAGAGAAGGAACAGGAGGAATCCAAAGAAAAGGCCTATGGCAACAAGCAGCAGGTAGTGCCAGGTATTATGTACCTGGGCCATATCCCACCACACTTCCGGCCCCTGCACATCCGCAACCTTCTTAGCACCTGTGGTGAGGTCAGACACGTTTTCTTTCAGGCTGAGGACTGGTTCATGAGATGCAAAAAGAAGGCAGTAGCAGCCCTGGGAGGGAAAAAAAGCAGTCCTACAGCAAGGACTACAACGAGGGATGGGTGGAGTTCCGTGACAAGCATAGAGCCAAGAGCGTGGCAGCCAGTCTACACAACACGCCTATGGGTGCCTGCAGGTGCAGCCCCTTCCATTATGACCTATGGAATCTCAAATACCTGCACCATTTCACCTGGTCCCACCACAGCGAGCACCTTGCCTTTGAGCACCAGGTGCACAGGCAGACAGCGCCTGAGAGCGGAGGTCCCTCAGGCCAAGTGTGAGACCGTCTTCTATCTTCAAAGTGTGGAACGGGGACAACGCTTTTTTGCTGCTGATGGAGACCTTGTTCACCCAGATGGCTCCTGGACGTTTGCCCAGCAGCCTACTGAGCAGGAACTGATGACCCAGAAAGCAGCACAGCCAGGGAGGCATGAATGGGCTCACCTGGCAACTGCCCAGGGCAAGACCTGCTCCAACAAAGCGCTCCTGGTCAGGATCTTTGGAGCCCCGCCACCCTCAGAGAGTGTGGAAGGACCTTCCATAGTCAGGGACTCCTGAGGGCGAGGGAGGCCCCTTCCATCTCCTGGCCCCACTCTGCTTCCTGTCTACCTCATAATAGAATGATCATGACTACCCAGGTAGACATTTTATTGTGTTTCTCAGACCAGTGTCTCTGCACTGGTGAGGGCCCAGTCTCACTGCTTTGGTGAGGGCCCAAACGTGAAAGTTTTGTGGGCTTCCACTATTCCCCCATCTGAACTCCTGTACACGCCTGGCTAATTCATACTGTCACAATAGCATGCCTATGACTATTGCATATGCTTTTTTTGTTTGACTCCTGGCTGCCTGCTGCTATAGGGTCCTCTTAAAATCCCACTTCCTGCCCCCAGGAAGGGCCTTGTAAGGGAAGGAGAAGTTCTACAAAGTTTCTTAAATCCATAAAGGATTTATCATTCCCCGGTTAAATGTCTGTATGTGTATATTCCAAGGCTGCTCCAACTTGTTCCGGAAGGTTGACACAAGGCTAAATGAGTCCCAGATCAGGATACATGCCATTCCTTATTTGGGAACCCCTCTGACTTCTCATCACTAACTTCCTCTTTTCTTTGTCCTTTCCCTTCCTATTTAAGAAAGTTTTAAATTATTAGCCAAACGAGTTAAGTTTAGAGTGTGAGGTCCCATCCCAGCCGATGGGAATGGGGCACAACCATCGGGGATTGCATCAGAATGTAAAAGTTATAAATGTCCCCGTCTCCTTTGTCCAGTGTGCTCTCGTGGCTGGACTGCTGGGGAGTGCACCCTTTCTGCAGAAAGTAAACTAGCCTTGCTGAGAGATCCTTTGTCTCAGAGTTTCTTTCTTGACATCGAACTCCTGTGCCCATAAATTTCATGGCCTGTAGAGGGACACTGTTTCCCCTCCGGTCCTTGGTCCTCTCTTGTGGGGAGGCACCCAAATGTCCTGTTGCGGCAACCCCAGGGAGATACCCGGGGCTTACCTGCTGCAAGGAATACATTTGGATTCTCAGCAATGCAGGGGACAAGGAGAAACTTTTAAAATCGCGGGACCAGGAGACCTCATGAGTGAGCCAAGGTAGGAAAAACTGTTAGAGGGCAGCAAACTACTTCTTTAGTAGTCCTTCCTTGAGGGAATATGTGTGACGCACGTGAGTGAATGATTGCGGTTGAGAGAAAGTGACTGTAAGACGAGTGTGAGGGGAGAAAGTTATCTCCAGGGAACTGAGAATACAGGCAATAAGAAACTAAGACTAAAAAGGGGAAGGCTAATCCCAGGGGAAAAGGAGGAAACACATTTGAGCAGACAAGATACCTCTGAGCTGGAGGATCTGGGGGATTGAGTCTACTGGGAAAAAGTCTCACCCAATATGCGGAATACTTCTAGTAGGCCTGGAACTGGAAACCAGGTCAGAGATGAAGGAGGCAAAAAAGACTGAATCCCTCCTGATAGTCCTTTAGGACTTATGCCTACACACTGGAAAAAAAATGAAAGGACTAAACATAAGAAAAAGCAACTAATGATCAAGTATTGTTGCTTTCTGTGGACCCAAGAACCAATTTTAAATCCTGCTGTTTTCTGGCCAAAGCATGGCTCAAATGAAGACTGCGTCTGCCAGCTTCTAAAACTGTATGTTAATTGCAAGAGTCCTATGTCTTCAGAAGAGATATACTATGCCATGTGCTGGCAGCAGGGGCCAGTTTCTCTTTATCCCCTAAGGGATCTGACGAAAGGGATGGAGGAGGGTAAAAAGAGAATATCCAGTGGGATCCCCTAAACCATCTTCCTCCATTTCTAGTCCCGCCTCCTCCTCCTCAGGCAATGGTAGTCCCACCTCCTCCTCCTCAGGCTCCAGAGGCAGAAGCCTCTGATCTCTCCTTAAAAAAAGGGCTTGAGAGAGAGAGAACGTAGAAAGAATATTCAAAAATTTCCCTTTCCCTGTGCCTCCAAAGACCCAGCTTTTCAGCTCTTCCCTCTAAAGGAGGTGCCACAGGGTAGGGACACAATTGGATTCTTGAAAGCCCCTTTAACCCCCTCTGAAGTCCCAGGTCTAAAGAAAGGGCTTAAGTCTTTGCTAGATGACCCAGAGAGAGTAGTAGAGCAAATTGACCAGTTTTTAGGTCTCAAACTATATACTTGGACTGAATTAATGTCAATCCTGGGTATCCTCTTTTCCTTTTTTTTTTTCCTTTGAGACGGAGTCTCGCTCTGTGGCCCAGGCTGGAGTGCAGTGGCATAATCTCGGCTCACTGCAAGCTCCACCTCTCGGGTTCACGTCATTCTCCTGCCTCAGCCTCCCAAGTAGCTGGGACTACAGGTGCCTGCCACCACGCTCAGCTAATTTTTTGTATTTTTAGTAGAGACAGGGTTTCACCATGGTAGCCAGGATGGTCTCGATCTCCTGACCTCATGATCCGCCTGCCTCGGCCTCCCAAAGTGCTGGGATTACAGGCATGAGCCACTGCACCTGGCTGGTATACTCTTTTCAAAGGAAGAGTGGAACATGATCCGTAGAGCTGCTATGGGGACCTGGGAACATGATAACCCTGCCGGTCAAAATATTCCAGCAGCGAATGTTACATTTTCTGCTCTGGACGCACAATGGAATAATAATAATGCTGTTCACCAGGAGAATAAGAGGGATCTACAAGAATTAATTATAAAAGGTATCAAGGAGTCTGCACCCAGACCCCAAAACCCCACTAAGGTCTTTGATGAACAAGAGAAAGATGAGGAATCTATGTACTAGACGGACTAAGGGAGCAGATGAGAAGGTACACTGATATAGATCGTGACAGTCCACTAGGACAAGGTATGTTAAAATTACATTTTGTTACCAATAGTTAGCCAGATATTGCAAGGAAGCTACAAAAGACAGAGAGGTGGAAAACTCGGTCAACTGAAGAACTTTTAGAAGCAGCACAGAAAGCATACGTGAGAAGGGATGAAGACAGATAAAAACAAAAGGCAAAAATTTTTTGGTGGAGTTCACCAGGACCAAATATACCTAGGATGAGATTTTGACCAGCGCCCACGGGGGCCATCGCACACAGTTAGGGGGCAAGGTCGAAATGGAACATAGGAAGACCATAGCATGTGTCATAAAAGTTGGAGACGTAGAGCAGATGAAGAGAAATCAAAACAAAAGAGCTCCAGAAGAGAATGAGAAGGGGGACAGGACAGGTAACATAAATGTGGAAAAACAGGTCATTTTAAGAGAGAATGCCCTGAGCTAAAGTCCACAGACGAAATTCCATGCCAACCTTCGGAGAGGAAGAACAGGGGAGTCGGGGGCTCTTTCTTTTCCACCTTGATTCCCACCAAGAGCCCTTGATAAATTTAGAGGTGGAACCAAACCATGAACTGATAACATTCCTCACTGCTTCTGGAGCAACTTGTTCTCCCTTATGCTTTTCTCCAAGTGGCCTAAGCTGTTCTCCAGAAGAGCTACTAGTATCTGGGGTGGAAGGAGAGAGGTTTAAGGCCAAAATCCTAGAAGATACAGAAGTCAGATACAAAAATCGGGCAGCTAATATTCAATTTCTATTATTTCCTGAAGCAGGCACTAATTTGTTAGGAAGAGACTTAATGCTAAAGTTAGGTCTTGGATTGCAAGCAGGGCCAAAGGGGTTCCTTCCCTCTCCCTATCTGCTAACTATCACTGAGGAAAGGAAAATCCATCCGGACTTACGGTCAAGAGAAGGAAACCAAGGGAGGTTACAGATTCCCCCAACATAAATACATTTAAAGGTTCCAAGGGGGGAGTAGCCCAGAGGAAGCAATACCTGATTTCCTTGGAAGGCCGGGTAGGACTAAAACCTGTGACTGAAGGCCTTATTAAAGATGAACTTTTAGAGCCTTGCATGTCTCCGTATAATACCCTTATCCTACCTATCAGGAAGTCTGACGGATCCTACCGATTAGTACAAGATCTCAGAGCTATAAATGAAATAGTTCAAACCACTCACCCTGCTATGCCAAATCCATATACTAACCTTAGTAAAATTCCGTAAAGTCATCAATGGTTTACTGTAATAGAGGATTAAAGGATGCTTTCTGGGCATGTCCTTTGGCTGAGGACAGCCGATATCTATTCACATTCAAATGGGAGGACCCCCATACAGGACAGAAGCAGTAGTACCAGTGGATAGTACTGCCCCAAGATTTGCGGATTCACCAAATATTTTTACTCATGCTCTAGACGGCATTATTAGAGAGACAGACACTTCACCACATTTACATTTAATCCTATATATGGATGACATACTTATATCTGGAGAAAATATACCAAAAGAAAGTCAATACTCTGTGTATTTCCTGAATCACTTATACTCTAAGGGACTGCAGGTCTCCAAAGAAAAGCTCCAATATGTAGAACCAGAAGTTAGATATTTAGGTCATCTAATTAGCATGAGCAAAAAAAGAATAGGACCTGAACAGGTCAAGGGAAATGTCTCCTTGCCCCTGCCTCAAACAAAACAGGAACTTACAAAATTTCTGGGATTGATTAGATACTGTAGATTATGGACTGATTCTTATGCATTAAGAAGTAAATCGCTATATGAGAAATTAACTAAAAATGGGCCAGACCCGCTTATAAGGACTTCTGATGAAGTAGACCAAACAAATGAATGAAAAGCATGATTGATATCTGCCCCTGTCTTAGCCCTGCCTTCTTTAGAAAAACCCTTTCATCTTCTTGTTAACATAGACAATGGAGTGGCCCTTGGAGTACTCACTCAAGAACATGGAGGCCACCAGCAACCAGTTGCCTTTCTGTCCAAAGTCTTAGATCCAGTTGCCAGTGGGTGTCCCCAGTGCATCCAGTCTGTGGCAGCCACTGCCATATTAGTGGAAGAAAGCAGAAAGATTACCTTTGGGGGACACTTAACAGTAAGTACATCCCTTGAGGTCAAAGTCATCCTAAATCAAAAAGCGGAAAGCTAGCTGACTGATTCTAGGATTTTAAAGTATGAGGCTATCCTATTAGAAAGAGATGATCTAACCATAACTACTGACAGTTCACTCAACCCTGCCGGATTCTTAACAGGGAATCCGTTGCTGCAGACAGAGCATTTGTGTCCAGATTTAATTAATTATCATACCAAGGTTCGACCAGACCTATCTGAAACCCCTTATAAAACAAGAAAACATTTGTTCCTAGATGGATCCTCTCGGATGTTTGATGGAAACAGGCACAGTGGATATGCTGTGGTGGATGCAGAAACTCTTGAGGAAATTGAATCACGGCAATTACCTGATACCTATTCCGCCCAAGGCTGTGAACTATTTGCTCTCAGTCAGGCCCTTAAATATCCAGAAAATGAGATAGGAATCACTTACACAGACGCTAAGTACGCTCTTGGGGTAGCGCATACATTTGGAAAAATTGGGACAGAAAGAGGCCTGATGAACAGCCAAGGTCGAGAGCTTGCTCATGAGTCATTAGTGACTTGTGTTTTAAATAATCTCCAGCTACCAGGAGAAACAGCTATTGTGCATGTCCCTGGACACGAGCATGACTTTTCATTTGAAAATAGAGGTAATAATCCTGCAGATCAGGTAGCCAAAAGAGCAGCAAGGGCTGTGAAACAAATATTTCATCTAACTCCCTGCCTCCTCTCCCCCAAATTAGCTACTTTCTCTTCCACCTAAAAGGAAAAACTGAGCGAAATGTGGGCTAAAGAAAATACAGAAGGGAAATTGATTCTCCCAGATCAGAGAGAGATGCTCTCCAAACTCCTTATGAGAGAAGTTCTGGCCCATTCACACCAAGGAACGCACTGGGGCCCTCAGGCCCTATGTGAGGCTGTCCTCAGTCTACGGATGTACTCGGATCTATACCCTGGCCAGACAGGTCACTGACAGCTGCATTATCTGTAAGAAAACGAATAAGCAGGCCCTAAAGAAACTACCTCTAGGAGGAAGAACACCTAGGCTAAGACCATTCCAAAGTGTTCAAGTTCATTATACCGAAATACTGCCAGTAGGCTGACTAAAATACGTATTAGTGATAGTAGACCATCCCACTCATTGGGTAGAGGCCACTCTTTTCTCAAAGTCCACTGCCACTAATATAATGAAGGCTTTAATTGAACATATTATACCATAGTTTGGATTAATAGAAAACGTTCACTCAGATAATAGGACCCACGTTAGGGCACACATTACAAAACTGGCCCAAGTGCTGGACACAGAATGGGAATACCATATTCATTGGCACCCCTCCTCCTCCGAGAGAGTAGAAAGAATGAATCAGACTCCTAAAAGTCATCTAACTAAATTTTAGAGACTCACCTACCATGGACCAAATGCCTCCCTATTGCTTTATTCAGAATTGGGACAGCACCCCGAAGAGATATACGTTCATCCCCCTGTGAAATGTTATACGGATTGCCTTGTTTGTATTCCTCAGCTGATGTGCCTACCTTTGAAACCAAGGATCAGTTCCTTATAAAATACATATTTGGACTCTCTACTTTTTCTTCCCTTAAAACCAAAGGTCTTTTTGCACAAGCACCACCCTTGGAATTCCCAGTACACTCGCATTAGCCTGGAGACCACGTCTTCATAAAGGGATGGAAGGAAGGAAGGCTCGAGCTAACCTGGGAAGGACCCTACCCCGTGTTATTGACCATCAAAACCGCAGTTCGCACTGCCCAGAAGGGGTAGACCCATCACACTTGAGTCAAGAAAGCGTCGAAACTCTCAGCATTCTGGGCTGTGGTCCCCGGGCCAAGTCCCACCAAGTTAAAATTAAGAAGAACCTAAAGACAGACTTTCGGGGTGGAGCAAGATGGCCGAATAGGAACAGCTCCAGTCTCCAACTCCAGGCGCGAGCGACACAGAAGACCGGTGATTTCTGCATTTTCAACTGAGGTACTGGGGTCATCTCACTGGAGAGTGCCGGACAATCGGTGCTGGTTAGCTGCTACAGCCCGACCAGCGAGAGCTGAAGCAGGGCGAGGCATTGCCTCACCTGGGAAGCGCAAGGGGGAAGGGAATCCCTTTTCCTAGCCAGGCGAACTGAGACACACAACACCTGGAAAATTGGGTAATTCCCACCCCAATACTGCGCTTTAAGCAAACGGGCACACCAGGAGACTATACCCACACCTGGCCGGGAGGGTCGCACGGCCACAGAGCCTCCCTCATTGCTAGCACAGCAGTCTGCGATCTAACCACAAGGCAGCAGCGAGGCTGGGGGAGGGGCGCCCGCCATTGCTGAGGCTTAAAAATAGGTAAACAAAGCCGCTAGGAAGCTCAAACTGGGTGGAGTTCACAGCAGCTCAAGGAAACCTGCCTGTCTCTGTAGACTCCACCTCTGGGGACAGGGCACAGCTAAAACACAACAGGGGAAGCAGCAGAGGCCTGTGCAGACCCGAACGACTCCGTCTGACAGCTTTGAAGAGAGCAGTGGATCTCCCAACACGGAGGTTGAGATCTGAGAACGGACAGACTGCCTGCTCAAGTGGGTCCCTGACGCCTGAGTAGCCTAACTGGGAGACATCCCCCACTAGGGGCAGTCTGACACCCCACACCTCGCAGGGTGGAGTACACCCCTGAGAGGAAGATTCCAAAGTAAGAATCAGACAGGTACCCTCGCTGTTCAGCAATATTGTATCTTCGGCAACCTCTGCTGCTGATACCCAGGCAAACAGGGTCTGGAGTGGACCTCAAGCAATCTCCAACAGACCTACAGCTGAGGGTCCTGACTATTAGAAGGAAAACTATCAAACAGGAAGAACACCTATAACAAAACCCCATCAGTACGTCACCATCATCAAAGACCAGAAGCAGATAAAATCACAAAGATGGGGAAGAAGCAGGGCAGAAAAGCTGGAAATTCAAAAAATAAGAGCGCATCTCCCCCTGCAAAGGAGCACAGCTCATCGCCAGCAACGGATCAAAGCTGGTCAGAGAATGACTTTGACGACATGAGAGAAGAAGGCTTCAGTCCATCAAACTTCTCAGAGCTAAAGGAGGAATTACGTACCCAGCGCAAACAAACTAAAAATCTTGAAAAAAGAGTGGAAGAATTGATAGCTAGAATAATTAATGCAGAGAAGGTCATAAATGAAATGACAGAGATGAAAACCATGACACGAGAAATACACGACAAATCCACAACCTTCAGTTACCGACTTGATCAACTGGAAGAAAGAGTATCAGCGATTGAGGATCAAATGAATGAAATGAAGTGAGAAGAGAAACCAAAAGAAAAAAGAAGAAAAAGAAATGAACAAAGCCTGCAAGAAGTATGGGATTATGTAAAAAGACCAAATCTACGTCTGATTGGGGTGCCTGAAAGTGAGGGGGAAAATGGAACCAAGTTGGAAAACACTCTTCAGGATATCATCCAGGAGAACTTCCCCAACCTAGTAGGGCAGGCCAACATTCACATTCAGGAAGTACAAAGAACACCACAAAGATACTCCTCGAGAAGAGCAACTCCAAGACACATCATTGCCAGATTCACCAAAGTTGAAATGAAGGAAAAAATCTTAAGGGCAGCCAGAGAGAAAGGTCGGGTTACCCACAAAGGGAAGCCCATCAGACTAACAGCAGACCTCTCGGCAGAAACTCTACAAGCCAGAAGAGAGTTGGGGGCCAATATTCAACATTCTTAAAGAAAAGAATTTTCAACCCAGAATTTCATATCCAGCCAAACTAAGTTTCATCAGTGAAGGAGAAATAAAATCCTTTACAGATAAGCAAATGCTTAGAGATTTTGTCACCACCAGGCCTGCCTTACAAGAGACCCTGAAGGAAGCCCTAAACATGGAAAGGAACAACCGGTACCAGCCATTGCAAAAACATGCCAAAATGTAAAGACCATCGAGCCTAGGAAGAAACTGCATCAACTAATGAGCAAAATAACCAGTTAATATCATAATGGCAGGATCAAGATCACACATAACAATATTAACCTTAAATGTAAATGGACTAAATGCTCCAATTAAAAGACACAGACTGGCAAACTGGATAAAGAGTCAAGACCCATCAGTCTGCTGTCTTCAGGAGACCCATCTCACATGCAGAGACATACATAGGCTCAAAATAAAAGGATGGAGGAAGATCTACCAAGCAAATGGAGAACAAAAAAAAGCAGGGGTTGCAATCCTAGTCTCTGATAAAACAGACTTTAAACCATCAAAGATCAAAAGAGACAAAGAAGGCCATTACATAATGGTAAAGGGATCAATTCAACAGGAAGAGCTAACTATCCTAAATATATATGCACCCAATACAGGAGCACCCAGATTCATAAAGCAAGTCCTTAGAGACTTACAAAGAGACTTAGACTCCCATACAATAATAATGGGAGACTTCAACACTCCACTGTCAACATTAGACAGATCAACGAGACAGAAAGTTAACAAGGATATCCAGGAATTGAACTCATCTCTGCACCAAGCGGACCTAATAGACATCTATAGAACTCTCCACCCCAAGTCAACAGAATATACATTCTTCTCAGCACCACATCACACTTATTCCAAAATTGACCACATAATTGGAAGTAAAGCACTCCTCAGCAAATGTAAAAGAACAGAAATTATAACAAACTGTCTCTCTGACCACAGTGCAATCAAACTAGAACTCAGGACTAAGAAACTCAATCAAAACCGCTCAACTACATGGAAACTGAACAACCTGCTCCTGAATGACTACTGGGTACATAACGAAATGAAGGCAGAAATAAAGATGTTCTTTGAAACCAATGAGAACAAAGATACAACATACCAGAATCTCTGGGACACATTTAAAGCAGTGTGTAGAGGGAAATTTATAGCACTAAATGCCCACAAGAGAAAGCTGGAAAGATCTAAAATGGACACTCTAACATCACAATTAAAAGAACTGGAGAAGCAAGAGCAAACACATTCAAAAGCTAACAGAAGGCAAGAAATAACTAAGATCAGAGCAGAAGTGAAGGAGATAGAGACACAAAAAACCCTCCAAAAAATCAATGAATCCAGGAGTTGGTTTTTTGAAAAAATCAACAAAATTGACAGACCACTAGCAAGAATAATAAAGAAGAAAAGAGAGAAGAATCAAATAGATGCAATTAAAAATGATAAAGGGGATATCACCACCGACCCCACAGAAATACAAACTACCATCAGAGAATACTATAAACACCTCTACGCAAATCAACTAGAAAATCTAGAAGAAATGGATAATTTCCTGGACTCTTACACTCTTCCAAGACTAAACCAGGAAGAAGTTGAATCCCTGAATAGACCAATAGCAGGCTCTGAAATTGAGGCAATAATTAATAGCCTACCACCCAAAAAAAGTCCAGGACCAGATGGATTCACAGCTGAATTCTACCAGAGATACAAGGAGGAGCTGGTACCATTCCTTCTGAAAGTATTCCAATCAATTGAAAAAGAGGGAATCCTCCCTAACTCATTTTATGAGGCCAACATCATCCTGATACCAAAGCCTGGCAGAGACACAACAAAAAAAGAAAATTTTGGACCATTATCCCTGTTGAACATCGATGCAAAAATCCTCGATAAAATACTGGCAAACCGGATTCAGCAGCACATCAAAAAGCTTATCCACCATGATCAAGTGGGCTTCATCCCTGGGATGCAAGGCTGGTTCAACATTCGCAAATCAATAAATGTAATCCAGCATATAAACAGAACCAAAGACAAGAACCACGATTATCTCAATAGATGCAGAAAAGGCTTTTGACAAAATTCAACAGCCCTTCATGCTAAAAACGCTTAATAAATTTGGTATTGATGGAACGTACCTCAAAACAATAAGACCTATTTATGACAAACCCACAGCCAGTATCATACTGAATGGGCAAAAACTGGAAAAATTCCCTTTGAAAACTGGCACAAGACAGGGATGCCCTCTCTCACCACTCCTATTCAACATAGTGTGGAAGTTCTGGCTAGGGCAATCAGGCAAGAGAAAGAAATCAAGGGTATTCAGTTAGGAAAAGAAGAAGTCAAATCATCCCTGTTTGCAGATGACATGATTGTATATTTAGAAAACCCCATTGTCTCAGCCCAAAATCTCCTTAAGCTGATAAGCAACTTCAGCAAAGTCTCAGGATACAAAATTAATGTGCAAAAATCACAAGCATTCTTATACACCAGTAACAGACCAACAGAGAGCCAAATCATGAATGAACTTCCATTCACAATTGCTTCAGAGAGAATAAAATACCTAGGAATCCAACTTACAAGGGATGTAAAGGACCTCTTCAAGGAGAACTACAAACCACTGCTCAGTGAAATAAAAGAGGACACAAATAAATGGAAGAACATACCATGCTCATGGATGGAAAGAATCAATATCGTGAAAATGGCCATACTGCCCAAAGTTATTTATAGATTCAATGCCATCCCCATCAAGCTACCAATGAGTTTCTTCACAGAATTGGAAAAAACAGCTTTAAAGTTCATATGGAACCAAAAAACAGCCCACATTGCCAAGACAATCCTAAGTCAAAAGAACAAAGCTGTAGGCATCACGCTACCTGACTTCAAACTATACTACAAGGCTACAGTAACCAAAACAGCATGGTACTGGTACCAAAACAGAGATATAGACCAATGGAACAGAACAGAGTCCTCAGAAATAATACCACACATCTACAGCCATCTGATCTTTGACAAACCTGAGAGAAACAAGAAATGGGGAAAGGACTCCCTATTTAATAAATGGTGCTGGGAAAATTGGCTAGCCGTAAGTAGAAAGCTGAAACTGGATCCTTTCCTTATTCCTTATATGAAGATTAATTCAAGATGGATTAGAGACTTAAATGTTAGACCTAATACCATAAAAACCCTAGAAGAAAACCTAGGTGGTACCATTCAGGACATAGGCATGGGCAAGGACTTCATGTCTAAAACACCAAAAGCAACGGCAGCAAAAGCCAAAATTGACAAATTGGATATGATTAAACTAAAGAGCTTCTGCACAGCAAAAGAAACTACCATCAGAGTGAACAGGCAACCTACAGAATGGGAGAAAATTTTTGCAATCTACTCATCTGACAAAGGGCTAATATCCAGAATCTACAAAGAACTCAAACAAATGTACAAGAAAAAAACAAACAACCCCATCAAAACGTGGGCAAAGGATATGAACAGACATTTCTCAAAAGAAGACATTCATACAGCCAACAGACACATGAGAAAATGCTCATCATCACTGGCCATCAGAGAAATGCAAATCAAAACTACAATGAGATACCATCTCACACAAGTTAGAATGGCAATCATTAAAAAGTCAGGAAACAACAGGTGCTGGAGAGGATGTGGAGAAATAGGAACACTTTTACACTGTTGGTGGGATTGTAAACTAGTTCAACCATTATGGAAAACAGTATGGCGATTCCTCAAGGATCTAGATCTAGATGTACCATATGACCCAGCCATCCCACTACTGGGTATATACCCAAAGGATTATAAATCATGCTGCTATAAAGACACATGCACACGTATGTTTATTGCGGCACTATTCACAATAGCAAAGACTTGGAATCAACCCAAACGTCCATCTGTGACAGACTGGATTAAGAAAATGTGGCACATATACACCATGGAATATTATGCAGCCATAGAAAAGGATGAGTTTGCGTCCTTTGTAGGGACATGGATGCAGCTGGAAACCATCATTCTTAGCAAACTATCACAAGAACAGAAAACCAAACACCGCATGTTCTCACTCATAGGTGGGAACTGAACAATGACATCACTTGGACTCGGGACGGGGATCATCACACATCGGGGCCTATCATGGGGGGGAGGGGGAAGGATTGCATTCGGAGTTATACCTGATATAAATGACGAATTGATGGGTGCTGACGAGTTAATGGGTGCAGCACACCAACATGGCACAAGTATACATATGTAACAAACCTGCACGTTATGCACATGTACCCTAGAACTTAAAGTATAATAATAATAAAAAAAAAAGAAGAACCTAATATACCTTTGTTTCTATTTTTCTTTCTTTCCTCTCACTCTCTCTCATTTTATTATTAACATAACTAGATTGGAATCGCCTCAAGTGATACCCTTTGACACTTGTCTAGTGACAGTATGAGGGGACCTACATAACCAAAAACAACTAGCCTCCTCAGAAAAATATTTATGTCCTGGTCCCCCAATTAATCTAACAGTCTCTCACTCCCACAGATGCGATCAATTACAGCCAAGACACCACTTCTTCATTCCCACCGAATGGCAGCCTTGCAGCAGTTGGAATGATGTTCTACAGACCACTCAATACAGAGGCTGGACCTCTACAGGCGGTATTTGTACTGAGCTTAGGCCTAATCTTTATTTTACCAAAGGAAGCACTTCCCCTGATTGCAAGCTTTGTCAGTGTAACCCTATTCTTATTTCTATTACTGATTCAACTAATATTGATAATCAGCCATCTCTATGGTATTGGGGCAAATGTCAACAGGAAGGATCCTATAGGCATGTTTGAAATACGCCTTCTCCCTCCTCCTCCTTTCCCTTCTCCAACCCCAGTAGTCTTGGCTTTAAATCAAACTTCTATTATCCCGATTAGTCCCTTACTAAATGATAAGACAAAAGCATCAGTAGTACAAGTAAATGACTTAAAGCAGACTTTAGCTATTGAGACAGGGTATCAAGATGCAAATGCCTGGTTAGAATGGATTAAATATTCTGTCCGCACTCTAAACAAAAGTGACTGTTAAACTTGTACACACAGTAGGCCAGAGGCCCAGACTGTCCCCTTTCCACTTAAGTGGTCTTCACACGTGACGGATTTGGAGTGTGTGGTAGCTCTCTTTTAAGATTCTACAGCCTGGAATGATGAATCCTGCCAAGCTCTCTCTCTGCTATATCCTGAAGTACAACACCCTGCAGGTCAGCCCCTGAGGGCCATTCAGCCTCCATCTTCCAGGGTAAAGTTTGCCTCATGCCTCTCACGGCAGGAGAACTCAATATTCCTCGGAAATTTCACAGGAATGCAGGGAGGTAAGGCACTTCTAAGAGCTAACCCATCAGGCCTCCATCAGCCATCCTCGAGTGGGACATATGATGGCACTGTGGGAGGGCACTTACTGGATACTCCACCGTATAACTGGAGTGGTACTTGCACTCCAGTCCAATTGCCTATCCCTTTTACCCTGGCATTTCACCGACAAAAAAAGGAAACGCCCCACCACCAACATGCTAGAAGAGCTCCTTACGGATCCTTTGATCCTCATAGCTACCTAGACGCAACAGGTGTTCCAAGGGGGGTTCCTGATGAATTTAAGGTCAGAGATCAGATAAGTACTAGATTCGAGTCAACATTATTTTGGTGGGTCAGGATAAACAAAAATGTAGACTGGATAAGCTATATTTACTATAATCAACCATGATAAGTTAACTACAACAAAGACATGGTTAGGGGAACTACAGATCAATTAAGACCTACCAGCCAAATGACACAGGAAAACAGAAAACCCAGTGCTGCACGTTCATTCTGAATAACACGGCCCCAGAAAGAAGTATAACAAGAGCCCTAGAGGGACTTGCTGCTGTATCAAACGAGCTAGCTAAAAACTCTGGCATAAATAACCCGTCTCTAGCTGGCTAGAAAACTGGTTTGGAAATTGGAAAGATACCCCAACCTCAATCCTCACTTCTTCAATAACTGTGTTAGGTATACTTCTACTTGGGGGACATTGTGTCATACCCTGTATTAGAGGGCTTATACAAAGGCTCATCAGTACAACCCTTAATCTATCCTCTGCCTCTCCCCAACCCTATTTGGAAAGGCTGCTTTTATTAGGGGATCAAGCCAAATAACAAAGTAGAGACTTGCTAGACAAGTTTGAAGAATTGTAAAACAAAAAGAGGAGAGAATTGTAAGGAATGGAGAAGTTCTTCAAAGTTTCTTAAATTCATAAAGGATTTATGATTCCCCAGTTAAATGTCTGTATGTGTATATTCCAAGGCTGCTCCAACTTGTTCCGGAAGGTTGACACAAGGCTAAATGAGTCCCAGATCAGGATACATGCCATTCCTTATTTGGGAACCCCTCTGACCTCTCATCACTAACTTCCTCTTTTCTTTGTCCTCTTTCCCTTCTTCCTATTTAGGAAAGTTTTAAATTATTAGCCAACCGAGTTAAGTTTAGAGTGTGAGGTCCCATCCCAGCCAATAGGAATGGGGCAGAGCCATCGGGGATTGCATCAGGATGTAAAGGTTATAAATGTCCCCGTCTCCTTTGTCCAGTGTGTTCTTGTGGCTGGACTGCTGGCGAGTGCACCCTTTCTGCAGAAAGTAAACTAGCCTTGCTGAGATCCTTTGCTGAGATCCTTTGTCAGTATTAATTTCTTTACAAGATCAAACTCCCGTGCCCAACAGCCTTTTTTCCAACTAGGGGAATAATGCCTAGTCCAGGTAATCTTTTCCTGTTTAGCAGTCACAGGTGAGGCTGGTATTAGCATCTTTTTTATGTAGAAAAATTGACAGTTAATGGGGTGGACTTGGTTGGGAAGAAATAATTTCTTCCAAATGTATGTATAGAAAATAAAAATATTTTTATAAAAGAAAGAAGTAATGAAATTAATCTTACACATGCAAAGAAGTCTACAATGTCTTAGGTTTTAAAAAAAAATAGGTAAGTTAGAAAAGTGAAAAATCCACAAATATGTGGAAATGAAACATACTCTCAATCCAATGGGTCAAAGAAAAAGTCGCAAGGGAACTTCTACACAAATAAAAACAAAAACATATCCCATAAGTTTTGCATACCAAACCTTATGGAATACATAGTAAGAATCTTGGTCTTCACAATCCCTTATGTTAATCCAGACACTCCTTTCTATTAATTCCAGGCCCCTAGATAATAACTTGCCTCTTTCAACCAACTGCTAATCAGAAAATCTTTCTGAACCTACCTATGACCTGTAAGCCCCCACTTCAAGTTGTCCCACCTTTGTGGACCAAACTCGTGCACATCTTGCATGTACTGATTAATGTCTGCCTGTAACTTTTGTACCCCTAAAATGTATAAAATCAAGCTGTAACCCAACCACCTTGGGTACACGTTTTCAAGAAATCCTGGGGCTGCGTCATAGACCTTGGTCACTCTTATTTGGTTCAGAATAAACTTCTTTAAATCTTAAAAAAGAAAAACTTATGGGATACAGCCAAAGATGTTTCGAAAGGAAAGTCTACAGCTGTAAACATATACACTAAAAAAGAAACACCTCAGCCGGGTGTGGTGGCTCATGCCTGTAATCCCAGCACTTTGGGAGGCCAAGGCAGGGCGGATCACCTGAGGTCAGGAGTTCGAGACTAGCCTGGCCAACATGGTGAAACCCTGTCTCTACGAAAAATACAAAAATTAGCCGGGCGTGGGGGCAGGCGCCTGTAAGCCCAGCTACTCGAGAGGCTGAGGCGGAAGAATTGCTTGAATCCAGGAGGCAAAGGTTGCAGTAAGCCAAGATCGTGCCACTGTAGGGTGACAGAGCAAGACTCTGTCTTTAAAAAAAAAAAAAATTCACATTAACAATCCAACTTTTACCTCAAGAACTAGAAAAAGAAAAAAAGATAAAACCTAAGGCTAACAGAATAATATTAGAAACTAATAGGCAATAAGGAAGACTGAGGTGGAAGGACTGCCTGAGGCCAGGAATGCAAGACCTGCCTGGACAACATAACAAGACCCCATCTTTACCCAAAAAAACAAAAACAATGAAAAGAAAAAAAGTGGCCAACCCTTAGCTAGATTACCGAAGAAAAAAAGAGATAAGACTCAATAACTAAAAAGGAGGAGAGAAAACTTCCAAGCTCATTCTTTTTTTTTTTTTTTGAGATGGAGTTTCACTCTTGTTGCTCATGTTGCTCAGACTGGAGTGCAACGGAGCAATCTCTGGTCACCACAACCTCTGCCTCCTGGGTTCAAGCAGTTCTCCTGCCTCAGCCTCCCGAGTAGCTGGGATTACAGGCATGAGCCACCATGCCTGGCTAATTTTGTATTTTTAGTAGAGATAAGAGTTTCTCCATGTTGGTCAGGCTGGTCTCGAACTCCCAACCTCAGGTGGGAGCCACCTGTCTCAGCCTCCCAAAGTGCTGGGATTACAGGCGTCAGCCACCACACCCGGCCCAAGTTCATTCTTTGAAACCAGCATTACCCTTATACCAAAGCCAGATACAGATTAAAGACCAGTATCCCTGATAAATATTGATGCAAAATCTTGAACAACACTAACAAATGAATTCAACAGCACACTGAAAGGACTATACACCATGACCAAGTGGAATTTATTCCAGGAATGCAAGAATATTCTAAAACAAAAATCAATTTAATACATCACATTAACAGAATGAAGGATAAAAATCACATAATCATCTCAATTGATTCAGAAAAACCATCTGACAAGATCTGATACTCCTTCAAAATAAAGACACTCAACAAACTAGGAATACATGAAAACTACCTCAACATAACAAAGCTCATATACAAGATGCCCATAACTAACATCAAACTCAATGGTGAAAGACTGAAAGCTTTTCATCTAAGTCCAGGAACAAGATAAAGATGCCAGCTCTCATCACTTCTACTCGACATTGTATTGAAAGTCCTAGCCAGAGCAATTAGCCAAGAAAAAGAAATAAAAGGCATCCGAATTAAAAAGGGAATAGTAAAATTATCTCTGTTCACAGATGACATGATCTTATACATGTAGAAAACCTTAAAGATTTCATTTAAAAAAAAACTGTTAGAGCTAATAAACTAAAGTTGCAGGATAATCAACACACAAAAATCAGTTGCAATTCTATACACTAACAATGAATAATTTTAAGATAAATTAAGGAACAATTCCACTTACAATAGCATTAAAAATAAAATCCCTAGAAATAAACCTAAACTAAGGAGGTTAAAAGACTTGTACACTGCAAACTACAGTACACCGCCAAAAGAAAGACAACACAAATAGAGAGACATCCCATGTTCATGGAACTGAAAACTTGATATGGTTAAGATGTCAATATTACCCAAAGCAGTTTACAGATTCAAAGCAATCCTTACCAAAATCCCAAAAGCATGTTTTGCAGAAATTGAAACAAATTCTAAAATTCATATGAAATCTCAAGGGACCCAAATAGCCAAAACAATTCAGAAAAAGAGCAAATTTGGAAGACTCACACTTCCTGATATCAAACATACTACAGAGCTGCAGTAATGAAAACGGTGTAATACTGACATAAAAACAGATACACAGACAAATGGAACAGAATCCAGAAATTAATCCTTGTGTATTTGGTCATATGTGTTTTTTGGGGTTTTTTTGTTTGTTTGTTTTTTAGAGATGGGGTCTCACCTTGTCACCTAAGCTGGAGTGCAGTGGCACAATCATAGCTCACTGCTGCCCCAAACTCTTGGGGCTCAAGGGGTCCTCCTGCCTCAGCCTCCCAAGTAGTTGGTACTACAGGCACATGCCAACACGCCTGGCTAATTTTTGTATTCTTTGTAGAGACAGGATTTCATCATCTTGCCCAAACTGGTCTTGAATTCCTGGGCTCAAGCAATCCTCCAGCTTCAGCCTCCTAAAGTGCAGGGATTACAGGTATGAGGCACCACACCTGGCCTCAGATCATTTTTGACAAGAGTGCCAATAGACAAAGAATAGTGTCTTCAATAAACACTGTTGGGAAAACTGGATCCAAGTGCCAAAGAATAAAGTTGTGCCCTTGTCTTAACCATATATAAAAATTAACTAAAAATGGAGTAAAGACCTGAACATGAGACCCAAAACTATAAAACTCCTAGATGAAAACGTAAGGGAAATGGGAAAATACTTTATAAGAATGAACTAGACAATGACTGTTTAGATATGACAGCAAAAGCACAGGCAATTAAAGTAAAAACAGACAGATGAGATTACTCAAACACTTTTGTTCATCAAAGGACACAATCAACACAGTAAAAGGCAACCGATGGAATAGGAGAAAAGATGTGCAAATAACATATCTGGTAATGGGTTGATATCTAGGTTATACTTTAAAACTCCTTCAACGTAACATCAAAAAATGAATTAAACCAATTTTAAAAATGGGCAAAGGACTTAAACAGACATTTCTCCAAAAATGATATATACTAGCCAACAGGCATACAAAAGGTGCTCAGCATCACTAATCATCAGAAAAATGCAAATCAAAACCCCTATGAAATATCAGCTCATACCCACTAGGATGATTACTATGAAAAAAGCAAAACAGAAAAGAACAAATGTTGGCGGGGATGTGGAGAAATCAGAACCCTTGCACATTGTGTTGGAATTGTAAAACAATCCAACTACTACAGAAAACAGAATGATTGCTCCTCAAAAAACTAAAACAAATAATCGTGTGATTCAGCAATCCCACTTCTGGGTATATGTTTAAAAGAACTGAAAGCATGGTCTCAAGGAGATATTTGCACTCTCATGTTCATAAGCACTATTTACAATAATCAACAGGTAGAGACAACCCAAATGTCCATCAAGAGGAGAATGGATAAATACAACGTGCGGTACACATAAAATGAAATACTATGCCGCCTTACAAAGGAAACCCTGTTACAGGCTACAACATGAAGGAACTCTGAGGGCATTAAGTGAAATCAGCCAGTCACTAAAGAACAAATATTGTGTAATTCGACTTATAAGAGGTATCTAAAGTAGTCAAATTCATACAAAAAGTAGAATAGTAGTTACCAGGGGTTTGGGAAACAGGAAAAACGAGAGGTGCTGTTTCAGGGGTATGGAGTTCAGTTCTGCAAAATGAAAATGTTCTAGAGCTCTGTTTCACAATGTAAATATGCTTAACACTACTGAACTACACACATAAAAATAATTAAGACAGTAAAGTTAAATGTGTTTTTTGTAACAAATTTTTAAAAGATATGTAAAAAACGGTAAATTACAAAACCGTATAGGTGTATATAATGCAGAGCAAAAATTCTATTTTATTTTCAAAGGAAGAAACAACAGCTAACATTTGAGATTTTACTATATACCAAGCACTGATTAGGCAGAGAATTAATCTTCACAACACCATCAAGAGGTAGGTACTATTATCACAGATACCTCATTTTACAGAGAGAGCTAAGGAACAGATTAACATGTCCAAAAAACACAGAGGTAATTAACGGCAAGTAGAGGTTTGAATGCAGGCCCTCTTAAGACAGCATCCATGTTCTTAACCTGTATATAATACATATATAAAAGTCTGGAAAGATAAGAAACCAAACAATGCTTTGGTTTTAGGATGCTAGAATTATGATAGTTTTCACTTAACACACCTCTGTTTTAAATTTCTGCAAAGATTATGTACTCCTTTTTATAATAAAATATTTAAAAGGAAATATTTACATTTTGGAAAAAAATATTCAACTGAACAGCAAGGCCTCTATCCCTACTAACAATCATTTCATTTCCTTATATTTCTTGGACTCTTCCTTAAAGCTGCTAATCTACTTGCTACTACCCACATGCCTCAGCTTGCTCCTACTTCCATAAACACATCCTTTCCCTGAAGAGAATGTCCTCTCCTTCACCTTAATATATACCGTTTTATTTACCTACTCATCTATTTGATTTTCACCTATTTTATTTATCAAAATTCAGTTCTTAATTCCTTCATGAGGCCTTTCAGAGCCTGTCTTTACCTAGTCCATTGTTCAGCTACTTAGTGTACTGCTTTTAAAAACTGTTCTTTAGCTGTTTTATCTGTGTCCTCCACATCAGCAATGTTCCTTGAAGATGTCACTACCCCTTCTTCTAAAGGCGAGGACATTACAGGAGGAAGCATACCTAGCACTCAGATCTAGATTTCTAAAAACATTCCTCCCAGAAACCAGGGCTGCTTAGAAACAAGACTGACTGCAGATCTGGGGTTGGGAAAGTATAAGGGAATGTGTTTTATCATATACCAGAGAGCTAGGAAGCAATCAGAGAGTAATGGAGGAGACTCAAAAGGATATAGAAGCAACTTTAAAGGTGATAACACTAATCAAATGTGAGACAATCTGAACATAAAAAAGAAGCCAATACAAAGGTACTAACTGAAAACAACAAACATTTGCAACTACTGGGAAGTGCCCAGTACACAACCATTTCTATCTTCTTGGTAGGAATGGTGGAACGTAGTTCATTCATCAGTTGATGAGGGAAAACTCTTCCTTACAGGAAAAAAAAAAAAAAAAATCAACTATTAAATGACAGATTTAGGAAGAAAATCACCATGTGCAACCTCCACTGAAATAATTATCAGGTAACGATCATCGCGATGCTAAAACCACTCAGAGAAAGATTGTAAAGAAAATGCATATTCTCCAAGTGCCAGAATAACATCCCACAGATTAAATGCCAATTGTGAGGTTAAAAAGAAGCACCTGTGCAATCAATGGTGCTCTGCCAGGAATAGAACCACCAGCCACTCTGTGCCTCCTGATGTGACGAAATGTGAAGTGGGTAACATCACCTGTGAGTTCTGTCACAGGACTTTCACGGTCAGGCACAGTGGCTCACACCTGTAATCCCAGTACTTTGGGAGGCCGAGGCAGGCAGATCACTTGAGCCCAGGAGTTAGACAGCAGCCCGGGAAACATAGGGAGATCTCTACAAAAAGTACAAAAATTAGCCAGGCATGGTGGCATGCCTGTGGTCCCAGCTACTCTGGAGGCCAAAGCAGGAGCATCACTTGAGCCCCGGAGGCTGTAGTGAGCCATGATCGCATCACTGCACTGTAGCCTGGGCAGGTTTTTTTTTTAGAACCTGTCTAAAAAAAAAAAAAAAAGTGTTTCACAAATCTAACAAAGCAGTCAGGTTTCTGGCTTACAGAAACTACAGGGGACAAAAGAACAACTTAAAGACACTCTGAGGAAACAATCAGTTAATCAAAAATGTGTAACATTCTACAAGACAATTGACTAGCCTCTTCAAAAAGTTAGTATCATGAAAATAAGATGAGGATTATTCTAAATTAAGAGACGTGACAGCCAAATGCTGTATTTGTGCTTTGATAGGTTCCTGATTCTACAATCAAAAAGCAAAACAAACAAAAAAGCTTTTATGGATGACATTTGGGAGATAATTGAGAAATTTAAGTAAGATTGGCCTAGGCCTATTAGATGAAATCAGAGAATTCCTGTTAATCTTCTTAGGTATAATAATGGTATTATAGTTAAGAATGCCCTTGTCATTAGAAAATGCTTGTTGAATATTTAACAGATTCAGTGTCGTGTTTTATGTGTCTTATTTTCAAAATGTTTCAACAAATACACATATACACACACATCCAATACACATAAAAGCACACATAAATAAAACAAATACAGCAATATGTTAACTTAGGTGATGAGTATACTGCAATTATACTATATTCCTCTTTAAACTTTTCTATTTGTTTGAATTTCTTCACAATAAAAAGCTAGAGAAACTCAGTAAAATTATAAAAAATTCGAGGAAAACATAGTTCCTTGTCTATAACTTTCACTAGCACTTCACTGTTACCTTTTTTCCAGTACTTCCGGTCTATATAAGAATAACATAAGCCCCTTGAAGACAGTTAAACTCTTTTAAATTTTTGCAAGTGTACTGACGCAAACAGCCCAGTGAACACTGCTGTTCATGAGTAATACACAACTCCGGACTGGCAAAAAGAAAGTCTGTTAACAACAAGTCCTAGCTAGCATATGAAACAACACAAACTCTCTATAAGTACAACCACTTTTGTCTTTTGTTTAATGCTAAAGTCTGAGATTTTAGTGCAGTCATCCGAGTATGTACATTGCATTAAATATGAAGTTTCTTATCCCTCACCCCCAGCCTGCCCTCCCCTTTTCTGAGTCTCCGAAGTCCATTATAACACTCTGAATGTCTTTCAGTACCCACAGTTTAGCTCCTACTTATAAGTGAGACCACATGGTACTTGGTTTTCCATTCCTGAGTTACCTCACTTAGAATAATGGCCTCTGGTTCCTTCCAAATTGCTGCAAAAGACATCATTTCATTCTTTTTTTAACGGCTGGGTAGTATTCCATGATGTATATATATCAGATTTTCTTTACCCACTCATCAGCTGACACTTAGGTTGGTTCCATATCTTTGCAATTGTGAACTGTGCTGCAATAAACATACATATACAGGTGTCTTTTTATATAATGACTTCTCTTCCTTTGGATAGATACCCAGTGGTTTCTTTTTTATTGAGACGGAGTCTCACTCTGTCGCCCAGGCTGGAGTGCAGTGGCCGGATCTCGGCTCACTGCAAGCTCCGCCTCCCGGGTTTACACCATTCTCCTGCCTCGGCCTCCCGAGTAGCTGGACTACAGGCGCCCGCCACCTTGCCCAGCTAGTTTTTTGTATCTTTTAGTAGAGACGGGGTTTCACCGTGTTAGCCAGGATGGTCTCGATCTCCTGACCTCGTGATCCGCCCATCTCAGCCTCCCAAAGTGATGGGATTACAGGTTTGAGCCAACGCGCCCGGCCCCCAGTGGTTTCTATAGTGGTTGTACTAATTTACATTGCCACCAGCAGTGTTTAAGTATTCCCTTTTCATCACATCCATGCCAACATCTATTGTTCTTTGACTTTTTAGTAATGGCCATTCTAGATGGAGTAAGGTGGTATCTCATTGCTATTTTAATCTGCATTTCCCTGATGATTACTGATACTGAGCATTTTTTCATGTTTGTTGGCCATATCTTCTTTTGAGAAAATTCTATTCAGGTCATTTACCCACGTTTTGATAGATTATTTGATTTTTTTTCTTGCTGATTTGTTTGAGTTCCTTGTAGATTCTGGGTATTAGTCCTTTGTCAGATGCATAATTTGCAAATATTTTTTCCCTACAGGCTGTCTGTTTACTGTGATGATGATGATTATTATTTGCTGTGCAGAAGCTTTTTAGTTTAATTATGTCCTATTTATTTATTTTGAAGTACAACCACTTTGGAAAACAATCTGGTATCATCAAAGTAAAGCTAAACACATATCCTATGACCCAAAAAATTTTCTCCTTAGGGGCATACCCAAGAGAAATTCTTGCAAACAGGCACCAAGAATCAGGCACAAGAATGTCTAGAGCAGTGCTATTTATAATAGAAAAACCTGTAACAACCCAAATTTCCACTGATAAAAGAATGAGAAAGTTACGATATATTAATTGATTGGAATATCACATAGCCGTGAAAACAATGAAAATGAACAAACCAGAGCTACAATGAAACATGGATAAATCTCAGGAACATAATGACAAAAAAAGGTCTGTTGTAGAAGAATACATGTAATCATTTTGTTCACAAAAAAAATCAGGATATGGAATACCTCTTGGATGAGGGACAAAGACAAAGGAGCCTTCTATTTCCACTCGTTTTCCTGGTAATATTCTTTTTAGTAAGTTAGATGGTAGGTATATAGGCATTTACTATATCATGCTTCTTTAGATGCCGTGGATGATTTGCTGTGTTATTTTGTGTGTGTGTGTGTGTGTGTATACATCCACAGTTCCTTGGCTAATAACTCCCCAGCCTTGTTGCAGTCTCGTTATAACGTTGGGTGCTTTAGGCCTCAGGAAACAGACTCACTCCAGCCTTCGCCTTCTCTCTTCCTTTCACCCTACCTGAAGGCAGGTCTCTAACCCCCACCCCCCACCTTTCTGATGTGGGTCATAAGACTCTCATTCCAGAGAAGGTTCCACCCCATACCCTGAAGGAATGAAGCTTCCATAAAAACCCAAGAGGACTGGGTTCAGAGAGCTTCCAAATAGATAGCTGAACACTGAACTCGGGGAAGCTCGGCATCCCTTCCCCAATACCTCGCCCTATACATCTCTTCATCTGTATCCTCTGCAATATCCTTTATAATAAACTAGTAAAATAAGTATTTTCCTGAGTTCTGTGAGCTGCTCTAGCAAATTAACCAAACCCAAAGGGGGGGGCCATGGGAACCCCAACTTGAGGCCAGTCAAGTTTTAAGTTCCAGAAGCCAAAACTCGTGACTGGTGTCTGAACAGGGTGAGAAAGGGGCAGTTTTGAGGACTAAGCCCTCAATCTGTGGGATCTGATATTATATCCAGTCAAACAGGGTAGGAAACAAACTAAAGGACACCCAGTTGGTGTCCACTGCAGAAATGATTGCTCGCTTGGTGGTAAGGAGAAACCCCCATATGTTTGGGTTTCAGAAGTCTTCTGTGTTGATGACTGTTGTGATATGAGAACAAAGGGAAAAATGTTTGCATTTTTCCCAAACATTTACTTATATTTTATTCTACTCAATATCAAAAACAATTTAGAAAACAAACATCTATAGATCCTGACTTTATGGTCCTTAAAACTTTAATTCAAAAGCAATATTAAATTATTCATATAACATTTACATTTTTCTCTATCATTTGTTTAGTAAAGAAGCTATCAGTATTCGAACAGTCAATCCCATCCCTATTACCAGTTAGTGAAATAATCAGTAACAACATAAATCCCCACTCAGAAGACAAAAAAAAGCTATGACATTTCTAAAACCTAACGGAACTTACATTTACCTATTTTATTGAATGATTAAGCCTGTAACTTGCTGGGTAAGACACGGTTAACCTTCAGAATGTGATGCAAAGATTGGTTTGCGTTTTGCACTTAAATCACGGCAGAATCATTAAACACACATTCAAAACACGGAGAAGTCTCTGTTGCAAGGGAAATTGCTAAAGTTATAATTTCACTTATCATTTATATCCTAACCACTCCTTAAAGGCTTGAGCCTGTGACCCAGATAAATGCCACATTAGCAGATAGCAGACCCCAATTAACAGGGGCTTTTCTTGGTTTTTTTTTTCTTTTTTTTGAGACAGAGTCTCATTCTGTTGCCCAGGCTGGAGGGCAGTGGCATAATCTCAGTTCACTGCAACCTCCACCTCTCGGGTTCAAGCGATTCTTGTGCCTCAGCCTCCTGAGTAGCAGCTAGAATTATAGGCATGCATCATCACCACCCAGCTAATTTTTGTATTTTTAGTAGAGACGGGGTTTCGCCATGTTGACCAGGCTGATTTCGTAGTAAGAGATCTGCCTGCCTCAGCCTCCCAAAGTACTGGGATTACAGGAATAAGCCTCCACGCCTGGCCTTAACAGGGTTTTTAGAAATGCTTTCCAACAGACATGGTACAGCTCTGGTGTATCAGGAAGAAATCTTTACTAAGCCTTGCAGTAAGTCAGGTTACTGGAGATAAAAACAGGAGAGAACTTATAAAGCATAAGAAGTTCCACGGGGTCCCTATCCTAGTTTCATCTGTAAGGTGCCACACACACACACACACACACACACACACACACAGTGAAAAAGGCAGGCCTGGTTTACAGAGTGTTTTGAATTACTCTTTATGCAAAGCCAGAGACAAGACTGATACCAATCAAGGAAATCAAAGCAAAAGATTTATAATTGTTGAGCTGGGAGCACTACCTGCCCAAGCATGAATAAAAGAATGCTTCATGTTAAAACTGTGAGGTCAGGTGAAGTTCAGGATCAAGCAGAAAGGGTTGTAATTACATTTATATTCCATTATATTAAACATTTAATACAGAATTAAGCTCAATGGTTGCTTTATAAAGTATTTCTGCCTATTTAATATCTATCTAAAAGGGTCTGCTATTGCAGTAAAACCAAAGACAATTACAGAAGCAGTTACCATGCCACTGCTTTTCTTCCGAATATCTAGAGCTGGAACGAGCTTAGCTATGCACTTATGTCTGTCACCCCTACCAAATTTACTAAAACTTAACTAAAATTTTGCAGATATGCTAAACATGATAAAGATTCACCTTAAAAAACATGACTAAAACTTGATTTCAACCCACAAACCAAATGAGCAATGTAAGATCACATTTCCTATAGCACTTCAATTTCCAAAAAGGTAACAAAAGACTTGTATAACTTTTGATTGCCTACCAGCCAAACAATGTTTGGTTTTTGTTGTTGTTGTTGTTGTTTTACAAATTCTACTGTAATATAGGTATATTTCATGCCAAAACTTCATAGATGACCAGAAGGCCCTCAAACCAACAATAATCCACTAATGACACTGTGAGAACCACTGTTCTGGACAAGGATACAGAATTAGCTTAGGATGGTTCAATTCTGGGTTCATAAACCAAATCATGTACCATCATTATATGTTCTTAAGTCAAGATGATTTAAATTTTCGAGGAACATTGATTGAAGAGTAGTTAAACAGCAGCTAAAAAATGGAAAAGAAATTAAATTCAACTATAAGTGAATAAATAAATGACAATACACCCATAACAGTCTTTATAAAGGATCATGTAAATGTAGCCACGACATGACACTACCAAAACACTGGTTAAGACATAAGGATGAGAAAATTATCTGACATTATATGTATTATGGCTGCTATTTTTGTAAAAACATACACAACTATATGCACATGAATAAATACGCAAATATGTTCTTAAGAATACACAGCAAAATTTCATAGAAATCATCTCTGGGTAACTGATTATCTTCACGTATATTTTCTATTTTTCTACAATAAATAATTCATGGATTATATTTGTTTTAAAAAGACTCATAATTTCTCTTTACCTCCATCCTATCTTTTTGCTTGTAAGAAGCTATGACATTTGTACCTAAACTCAGCTAACTTACAGTAGTGTTTAAGGGTGGTCTGAAGTGATATGAGGAATTTAAAGAAAATCCCCATAAATAAAAAAGCAGAACATGATAGTATCTCCTTTAATGAAGATGAATTCCAGAAACACTGCACTGGTGGGAACGTTGTTACTGAAGGAGAAAGTTTCAGAGGGCAGAGTTGCATTTCAAAGATACTGCATGTTATAATGGCAATTTCTTCCCTACCTTCTAACTCCAACCTACAAGATGCTCAACAAGACTTTATTCCAGCTGGGTGCAGTGGCTCACGCCTGTAATCCCAGCACTTTGGGAGGCCGAGGCAAAGTGGAATTCAGGAATTCAAGCCCAGCCTGGGCAACATGGTGAAACCGCATCTCTACCAAAAACACAAAAAATTAGCCAGGTGTGGTGGCTCAAACTGGTGTTCCCAGCTACCTGGGAGGTTGAGGTGGGAGGATCACTTGAGCCTGGGAGGTGAAGGCTGCAGTGAGTCAAGATTGCGCCACTGCACTTCAACCTGGGTTGACAGAGTAAGACCCCAACTCAAAAAAAAAAAAAAAGAGAGAAGAATAACTGTCTTGTTATTTCAAAAAAAAAAAAAAAAAAAAAAAGAGAGAGACTTTCTCCCTGGATTCAGTTAATCATGTTTCCTGCCACTTCTCTGAAAGAACCTATTATTGGATTTGTCAAAAATGTTCACAAACAAGTAACATTTCTCCTCAAAGATTTTTAAGCCCTCCTTGGTACTGATTTTAATAACATTACATATGAGGTTATATGCAAAATAAGGCCCAAATTTACTATACGCTCTACTAGGCACTCTGGATGCTCTCTTAAGTCACCTTCCACTCAACTCCATTGAAGAGGATGCTTCATTAGGCATAGGAGGGACTTATCCAAGCACATGGCAGCAAAATCCAGGTCTCCTTCCACTTACACTATGCTTACTACCTTTTATGTGCTATAAATATAAATAGTTACATATCACTCAGGTCCCTTCCAGCTGATCCTCTAACCAGAGGAGACAGCAACTGCCCTATGCTATTCACAAAGTTAAACATCAGCTAAAAAACTGAAAAGTTACTAAATTCAACCATAAGCAAATAATGACAGTATATCCACAATATAGCATACTATTCAGTGTTTACAAAGGATAATGTAAATACAGAATTTATTTGTTTTCCATTGCAAGCCCACTGATCTCCTTTCTTTCATTTAAGGAAATGAGGGAAGTCTACTGTGGGCAAGGCACTTTGGAAAATACAAAAATAAGTAAAACACACCCTCTGTCCTCAAAAAATTCTTACACACAAATGAAAAAGACATACACAAACTATTAAATAGGAAGGAACACTGCTATCAATAAATACAATCAAACATCAAGAACTCTTGGAAAACTCAATTTTCAAGTAAAACTGGTTGTACTCCTCTAAAGAACGAAAGCTTTCCTTAAAATTAAACATCCTAGGCTGGGTGCGGTGGCTCATGCCTGTAATCCCAGCACTTCCGGAGGCCGAGGCAGGCGGATCACAAAGTCAAGAGTTAGAGACCATCCTAGCTAACACGATGAAACCCCATCTCTACTAAAAACACAAAAAAATCAGCCGGGCGTGGTGGTGCGCACCTGTAATCTCAGCTACTCGGGAGGCTGAGGCAGGAGAATCACTTGAACCCGGGAGGCAGAGGTTGCAGTGAGCCGAGATCACACCACTGCACTCCAGCCTGGACGACAGAGTGAGACTCCGTCTCAAAAAAAAAAAAAAAAAAAAAAAAAAAAACAGATATCCTTATTTTTTTAACCAGTGAGGTAATCATAGATTGTACAAAAGGTCACAGAAGAATAAACAAGCTGGTATGACAGAGTAACTGGGAATGCCTTACTTCTGTTAATGGTGCATCAGAAAGGCCTCTTGCAGTTTTGTTCTGTTTGTTCCCAAAGACAAGCTGGCCAGACAGCCAGGCCAGGGACCAGAGCAGTAGAAAGAAAGATCATCCTAGTGATCAGAGAAGTGTTAAGGAAAATCCCTGATTTCTTCTCTTTGGTGTTTTGTTTTTTTTTTTTTCTTGAGACGGAGTCTTGCTCTGTTGCCCAGGATGGAGTGCAGTGCAGTGGTGCAATCTTGGCTCACTGCAACCTCCAGCACAGAGGTTCAAGTGATTCTTGTGTCTCAGCCTCCTGAGTAGCTGGGACTACAGGCGTGTGCCACCACGCCCAGCTAATTTTTGTATTTTTAGTAGAGGCATGGTTTTGACATGTTGCCCAGGCTGGTCTCAAACTCCTGACCTCAGGTGATCCACCCGCCTAGGCCTCCCAAAGCGCTGAGATTACAGGCGTGAGCCACCATGCCCGGCCAAGCCCATATTTCATCACAGATGTATAAAGTGGCTTAGGATAAGTTACAATGACTTGATCAAGTTCTCAAGATGGGATTGAGGAAACAGCTGTGATTTCCGAAGACAGGTGACATTTTGGAAAGGAAAGTATATAAACACAGCTTTTGGCTAGAGCAAGAGACTCAGAAGAGGGGCCCTGAATGTGGGGGCTGGAATCCTGAAAGCAATGAGGGATATGCATAATCAGACTGCGGGAAAAACAACTTCTGTACAAAAGGTTTTCTTTGATAGGGTTTTTTGTGGGTGTTTGTTTGCAAGGGGAGGAATTACAGTAGAGAAATAAATTAAGAGACTACGACAACTGATTTGGCGGGAAATTTTAAAAGTTGACCCTAGGAGGTGGTAAGAGAAAAGAAGAAAAAGAGACAGTTGGGACAGCCACTCTGGGAATATTTTAGTCCATGTTTAACAGTGATACCAGAAATATACCTGCAGAATCCAACATGTAAATACCTCAAATCCTAATACACAGAATAAACCCTGAATGTTTTGTTTTCATAAATGTGTCTAGCATTTTCCCACAAACCCCAATGATTCAACCTTCTTTCCACCTGTTTCATGAATGTGTGTTTCATGCTACCTTTTTAAAATCTTAACAGAAGAGGGTCATAGGTATTAACTCAAAATGCCACCTACTTTTAAAGTAATTCTACTTAGATGGTACACAAATGTCAAAAGCAAACACTGTTTCTTAAGTTCAGGTCCCACACAGGCCACAAAAGGATAGAATTTGGAAATTTTAAAGAATCTAAAGGAACTTTACTAGGTTTAACATGAGTAATGCTCAACATGTTAAACCTAGCACAGATCCTTTAGATTGTTGAGTAATGCTATTTTTAGATCAAGCAACACTCCTCCACGTGCAAGTTTTTCCAAATGATACTAACAAGGTCAAGGATCATATCCTATCTAAAAACAAGACGATATAACACAGCTAAGACCTCTTACAATGGCTTATCTACAAGTATTGCGATGTAAAAATTGTCATTTATATCTTTATGTTTTTATATGTTTTATGTTGGAAAATATTTTTATTATTTGTATTGTGTTCATATTCTGCCTTCACTCTTATTCATATTTTTATTTATGACAGAGTTAAATCGTACTAGAATCCTTTAAAAAATAAAAGGCCTTACATTATAACAGCATTTCACGTTCCTTGGATAATTTGGGTTTCAGAAGAAGCTTGTGAAACTTACAAAGGAAGCTATAATCATCCCCTCTGTACAAGGTAACACTGGAACTCAGAAAGATTAAGTAACTTTACTAATTCAAGATCGCACAGTAATTGGCAAGTGCAGGGCCCCAATCAGGCCTTCTCTTTATTCTTACTCTCCTCCCCACAGGACACTACCAATTTAATATTTGTATTCATGTGCCTCTCTTCAGTAAACCTGGACTGTAAGTAAGAGCCATACTATTGCCGCCCAGCCCTCACCCTGGGTCTCGAAATGCAGCAGCAACACTAGTCACTTTTCAGTAAACAGAAACACGAGCACGCGCTTCAGTCAGGACCCCATTCAACGCTGGGTTTGCCCTACAGCACAAAACTGACTAAAACACACTACAGCCTTCACGCCTAATCCTCAATGGAACTGTCCTTTTCACTCTGGGAAATTCAGTCACAGGTGACTCATCCCGTTAGCTTACAGTTTTGTAAATTCATAATTTTATATACCGAAGGAAAAGAACGAATTACACAGACCTCTCCCTTCCCCACCCCCAAAGTTGCTTAAGTGTCAACGCACGGTAGTAAAGCACAAAGAAGTGGGGCTGGACATACCTAGCGTTTCTCCCCTCTGTTCCTCCTCTCTGCTACTCCGACCGTCCTCCGGCCACCCATCTCTCAGAGACCGGCGGGTCGCTTCCACCCCCCACCCCGCAGGGACCCGATGGACGGCCAGGCAGCCTCCAGCGCCCAGACCCGAGCCCCGCCGGTGCCGCGGCTGTGGAGGCTTGCGACGCTCGGGCTGCCCTTTTTCACGGCGCCACTACCTGCCCCCGGCAGCCCGCACACCTGGCTGCCCCAGCCCCAGCGCGGGGAACCAGCTCCAGAACGCGGATGTCTAGCGCGGCCGAGCCACCCGGCACAAGCCCGCTTCCGCCCCAGCCCACATGGCCGCGGCGGGCGGCACCCCCCGCCCCCGCGTGAGCCGCGCGTGGCTCCCGAGGACCCGGGGACCCCAGGAGGCAGGAGGGGGCGGTGGCGACGCGGGTGGGGGGAGGAGGAAACGCGGCCGGGGGGAGAGGAGGAGCGCGTCCCGACTCGCCGCAAGAGCGGGAGGAGCCAGCAAGGGAGAGGCGAAGAGGGGTCCCGCGGTGGCGGCAGATCCGCGGGGCAGCGGGCGTCTACCTGCGAACAGAAGTACGAGCCCTGGATGCCTAGCTTGATGCAGGTGGGACACTGGAGCTTGGCCTCACTGCTGCAGCCGTCTGTCTCGCACACCCGCGTCTCCACGGCCGCCATGCTGCCTGCCCGCTGGAAGAGCGCCTCACCGAGGAAGAGGCGGCGGCGGGAGGGAAGAACGGCCGGGCGGAGGGGAGGGGAGAGAAATCGAGTCGGGGGAGGAGCAAGGCCTGCCGCGGTCCTGGGCGCGGAAGGGGGAGGAGCCCAGGGCCGACCGGGACGACGCAGCGCGCCACGCCCCCGCCCCGCGCGCGCAGCTGGTGCCCCGCCCCGCCACCTTCGCCCCGCCCCCCGCCCGCGGTGGCTCGGTGCCCAAGCCTCCTAGCGGCGCGCACGTTGGGGCTGTAAGGGAGCTCGGCAGGGCCCCTCCCATTCGGCGCCTTCGGGCGTCGGCCAGCGCAGAGCGCGACCTGCCGGCGCCTGGCTGTGAGGAGCCGCCCTCTCGCGGCGCACTCTCTGTGCCTACAGTCAGATAAGGCAGTTGTCCTCACTGACAAACACCCAAGAGCCCTGATCATCCCCGACACCCGCAGGCGGCTGGAGAGGGCGCTGCGCTCCTCTGCGTTGGTTCTCCCCGGACGCTCCTTGGAGAACAGTCCCCTGGGTTAAGTTCTATTTCTCACTGACATTGTCAGGTCTGAGGCCTAAAGACCACCGCTCATTCACAGAAAGGAGAGCCATAGAACTGTCAACGAGAAGGTGGGCTGGGCTTCACATCTGCCCTCCCTCCTGCCCGATTTTTTTTCCACACCACCAACCCCCCTTCAAAAACGATAGCGCTAGTAATAGTAACACAACTATCATGTATTCAATACAAATAATAATTTTTTGTATAATCCCAGTTGATTGCTTCCGCGGTAAATAGGGGAGAATTGTGCTGATCCTGAAATGTCAGAGTCGAAAGAAGCTGTAGAGGCGTTCCGCTGCGAACCTGTTGCCTCAATCTTTTCATCTGTATTCCAGGTCTGCCGTGTTGTTACTCCTGCTTCAGTGCCTCCCTGTCACTAGGGAGGAGCGAAAAACTAGCATTTACTGATCACAAAAGGCTGTGAACTTTGTTATCTTACTGTATTTTTTTTAGCTTCTCCGTACTTAGTACACCAGAAAAGCTCATATTACTTTTATTTTTAAGAACTTTGTTTTGGCTAGGAGCAGTGGCTCACGCCTGTAGTCAATCCCAGCACTTTGAGAGGCCAAGGCATCCAGGGCACCAAGGCCAGCGGATTCTTTGAGGCCAGGAGTTCGAGACCAGCGTGGAAACATGGCAGAACCCCATCTCTACGAAAACTAAAACTAAAAACTAAAAAATTAGCTGGGCGTAGTGGTGGGCGCCTGTAGTCCCAGCTACTGAGGAGGCTGAGCCAGCAGGATCCGTTGAACCTGAGAAGTCAAGGATATGGTGAGCTATGATCCCGCGACTGCACTCCAGCCCAGACGACAGAGCAAGACTATGTCTCAAAAAAAAAAAAACTTAGTTTTGCAATATAAGCAGTACGAATGATGTAATAAAATCAAGTAATAGAAATGTTTACATGCATACATACACTTTTGTATACAAGAAAACAGAAAAATCGGTATTATAAGTATGTATGTATATATAAAATATTTTTTAAAGAAAAACTGTACCATACTATGTAAAGTAATTTACTTACCTGATTTATTCAGTTACTATGATGTGAATTTTTTGTTTGTTGTTTGGTTTTTCTTTGAGACAGCATCTCATTCTGCCAGCCAGGATGGAGTGCAGTGGTGTTCACAGCTAACTGCAGCCTCAACATCCTGAGCTCAAGTGATGTTTCTGCCTCAGCCTCTGGAGTAGCTAGGACTACAGGTACACACCACCTTGCCCAGCTAATTTTTTCGCTTTTTTGTAGAGATGGGGGTCTCGCTATGTTGCCCAGGCTGGTCTTGAACTCCTAAGCTGAAGTGATCCTGTCACCCCCCCGCCTCCCAAAGTGCTGGGATTACTGGCATAAGCCACCGCACACATTCTTTATTGCCATCAATTATACTTTTACCACATAATTTTAATGTCTGTATAATATTCTATTGTATGGGTAATTTACTGAACCAAATCCACTAATAATAGATATATAGGTTATTTTAAGTTGTTATCTATTATAAACAAGGTTTCAGTGACTATCTATTTAGCTAAAACTTTACATACATCCTTATTTACTTAGGATATATTCTTTATTTTTTTTTAATAGCGACAGGGTCTCCCTATGTTGCCCAGGGTGGTCTCAAACTCCTGGTCTCAAGCCATCCACCCACCTTGGCCTCCCAAAGTGCTGGGATGAGCAGGCATGCAGCCAGCATGCAGGCGTGAGGTGAGGAGGCCTTCAGATACAGTCTTAAAAGTAGAACTGCCACGTTAAGAGTTTTCACTGTCTTTTGCTCTTTATATAGTTTGCCATACTGTTACATATCTCAGTGTAACTCTCTACAAAGCATTTATCATTTAAAAAGGAAAAATAGTAACCTTAAAGTGGAGAGACCTGGGAGATACTCTCTTTACTGTGATCAAAGTGAAAATCACCAATAATGTGACAAATAGACATTGTACACCTCTCTATATGAACCGTTGAGGAGAATACAGCATTATCTTTTGTAGTATTCTTGAAAAAAATGCATAAATGACTGTAATCATGAGGAAATATCAGACAAACCCAAGCTGAACACATTCTGCAATATAATTGACCTATACTCTTCAAAATGCCAGTGTCCCAAAAGACAAAGATTTGAAGAACTCTTCCAGATTCAAAGAGACTGAAGAGACATGACAGCTAAATGCAACACATGATCATGGGTTGGATTTTTGGATCAAAAGAAAGAAATGTTTTTGCTATAAAGGAAATTAGGTTGCATTGTATCCTTATGAATTCCCTGATTTTTGACAGTTACACATAGTGGGAGTCAGAAAGAGAAATGAATGATAAGACAAATGTGAGAGAACGTTAAAAATTGGAGAACCTGGGTATACCAGAGTTCTTTATTTTTTCTATTTGCTACTTTTCTACAGCTTTGAAATTATTTTAAAATAAAATAAAGTTTTAGAAATTCTTCCTCTCAAAAGCAAGTAAATGGTGCTAAAAATTAAAAATTAGAATTAAAAATTCTTCCTAGATGCTCAACTGCAGGATCAAGTCCAATCCAGGCTCTTTGTATATACCTCCACTTAACTCAGCCTCATCTCATTATTTTTCATGCCTTGGTCTTGACTATTTAGCAATAGCAATATGCTCATGTTTTCCTGAACACATAGTGCTATTTCATTCTTCCATGTTCTTATACATGTTGTTTCCCCTATCTGGATTGCCTTTCCCCATTTGATCTCTTGGTGAAAGTACTATCTCCTTAAGATCCAGCTCTGACATCACTTTACCCATTAAACTTTTGCTGACCTCCTTAGCTCTACTTAATCAGTGCCTCCTCTGTGCTACCTCTAAACCAAGTATAAAGTGCTATTGCTACAATTGACAATAATTTTAGGTAATATTTGTTAAGGACTTAATATATCCTAGGCATATACATACATGTGTATGACATTGTAACACTTGGGTCAATGACAGACCACATATACAACAACAATGGTCTCATAAGATTATTATACCATATTTTTACTGGACCTTTGTATGTTGAGATAGGTTTAGAGACACACATACTACTGTGTTACAATTGCCTACAGTACTCAGTGCAGTAACAGGCTGTACAGGTTTGTAACCTCAAAGCAATAGACTGCCTGTGCACCATACAGTCAGCCATGTAGTAAGCTACACCACCTAGGTTTGTGTAAGGACACTTTATGCTATTCACACAACCACAAAATCACCTAACAATGCATTTCTCAGAGCATATCCCCATGGTTAAGCAACACATAACTAGTGAGATGTAAAAGTATAGATACTAGTGCTTTTACTTTTAATCCTCACAACTACCCTATAAGGAAGGTACCAGTAGTAATCCCATTTTTATTTCTGTAGCCCAAGGTCACATAGCCAATAGGTAACAGAGCCTAGAATTGAGCTCAGGTTTCTCAGACTACAAATCCCATGTTTTTAGCCACTATACTTCATTACCTTTGATTTTTCACCTATGTCTCCTACAAGACAGTGACTTCCTTGTAACAAGAGATTTATTTTTCTCTCTATCTCCAAACCTTAACCCTAGCACAATGCTTGATATATAATAGGTGCTCAATAAGTGTTTGGCTGGGCATGGCGGCTCTCACCTGTAATCTCAGCACTTTGAGAGGCCAAAGCAGGAGGATCACTTGAGCTCAGGTGTTTGGGACCAGCCTGGGCAACATAGTGAGACCTCATTTCTGCTAAAAGTAAATTTTTTTTTTTTTTTTTTTTTTTTGAGACAGAGTTTCACTCTTGTTGCTCAGACTGGAGTGCAATGGTGCAGTCTTGGCTCACTGCAACCCAGGTTCAAGCAATTCTCCTGCCTCAGCCTCCCTCCCGAGTAGTTGGGATTACAGGCATGTGCTACCACGCCCTGCTAATTTTGTATCTTTAGTAGAGATGGGGTTTCTCCATGTTGGTCAGGCTGGTCTCAAACCCCTGACCTCAGGTGATCCACCCGCCTCGGCCTCCCAAAGTGCTGGGATTACAGGTGTGAGCCACCGTGCCCAGCCTAAAATTAAAATTTTAAAAATTAGCTGGACATCGTAGTGGACACCTATCATCCCAGCTACTTAGGAGGCTGAGGCAGGAGGATCGCCTGAGCCTGGGAGATTGAGGTTGCAGTGAGCTATGATCACACCACTGACCTGCAGCCTGGGCTACAGAACAAGTCCTTGTATCAAAAATTAAAAATAAAAGTTTTTTCTTCTCAACTTGTTAGCACATTATGTCAAATATGCAAGAAAAAGATTCATGTGTCTGGAGAGAGAAAAAGAGAGAGAATATCTATTCTATCAGTCAGAACTCAGCAACCCAGCAAAAAAACAGATGGCACTCTCAAGCTGGGTAATACCAAATGAATAAAATGGTATTTCTGTTCATCTATTTTAGAGTCAGGGTCTCACTCTGTCCCCTAGGCTGGAGTGCCGTGGCTCAATCATGACTCAAAGTAACCTTGAGCTTCTAGCCTCAAATAAGAGTGTCTCACACTATAAGTACTTACCACCACTCCCAGCTATTTTGTTTTTAATTTTTTTTTTTTTTTTTTTTTTTTTTTTTTTTGAGACGGCCTCTCGCTCTGTCGCCCAGGCTGGAGTGCAGTGGCCGGATCTCAGCTCACTGCAAGCTCTGCCTCCCGGGTTTACGCCCTTCTCCTGCCTCGGCCTCCCGAGTAGCTGGGACTACAGGCGCCCGCCACCTGGCCCGGCTAGTTTTTTTGTATTTTTTAGTAGAGATGGGGTTTCACCGTGTTAGCCAGGATGGTCTCGATCTCCTGACCTCGTGATCCGCCCGTCTCGGCCTCCCAAAGTGCTGGGATTACAGGCTTGAACCACCGTGCCCGGCTGTTTTTAATTTTTATAGAGACAGCGTCTCCAAATGTTGCCCAGACTGGTCTCCAACTCCTGGCCTCAAGCCATCCTCCCACCTCAGCTTCCCAAAGTGTTGGGATTACAGGAGCAAGCCACCATGTCCAACTATAGTCTCATCTTTTTCTTTGCCCCCTCCTCTGGTCCTTAATTCAAGATGGCTATAGTCTCGATTAAACTCTTCATTCTTTTCAAATTACCTGTAATCCCAGTACTTTGGGAGGTTGAGGCAGGAAAATGGCTTGAGGCCAGGAGTTCCAGACCAGCCTGGGCGATATAGCAAGACCCTCATCTCTTTAAAAAATAAAAGGCGGGGTGCAGTGGCTTACACCTGTAATCCCAGCACTTAGGGAGGCCAAGGTGGGCAGATGTTCGAGACCAGCCCAGACAACATGGTGAAACCCCATGTCTACAAAAATACAAAAATTATCCAGGCATGATAGCGGGTGCCTGTAATCCCAGCTACTGGGGAGGCTGAGGTGGGAGAATCGTTTGAACCCTGGAGGCAGAGGTTGCAGTGAGCTGAGATCGCACAATTGCACTCCAGCCCGGGCAACAGAGCGAGATTCCATCTCAAAAAAAGATATTAAAAATTAAAATTAAAAAAAAAAATTAAAATTAGTCCCATGTGGTAGCATATGCCTTTAGCTTCAGCTCCCTGGGATTGCTTAAGCCCAGGAGTTTAAGGCTGCAGTGAGCTATGATCCAGCCACCATACTCCAGCTTAGGTGGCAGGGTTTTGGAAAACTGTAAGGAATGGTGCAGTAACTGAGTGATAACAGTAGGACATTTCCATTTCTGGCCTTGCGGGCACAAGGGGACTGGGCAATTACCAAAACTCACAGTGGGTTGGGTAGAGAGGGCCGCCAAACAGGAGATGTGACCTCTGCTTAAGAGACCTGGCCAGCCCAAGGTCATCCTAAAAGGTCAGGAAGCTGAGACTTCATTCTCTTCCACCTTACGATCTTCTGAAAGCTGGGACAAGGAGCCCACTGATCCTACAGAAGACCGCACAAGTCAGCCTCTCAGGACAGAGGGCAGAAATGAGAAGGTGGAAAATGGATTCAGACGAACAAAAGATAATCCAGAATAATGTTGTATTCACCACCCAGCTTAAGAAGTGAAATGCGGCAAATACAGTTGATCTCCTCAGCGTAACCCTCTCCGATTGCATCTGCCTTCTTCCTCTTCTACAGAGTCACTATCCTAAATTTGGTGTTTATCATTCCCAGGAAGACCTTAACCTTTGTAACGGCATTATACTCTGTAGTCTTCATCTTGCCCTCATTATTCTTCATCACGATTGTGAGATTCACCTTGAAATTAGGGATACTTGAATCCCTAATTTATTTATTTTCCCTACCATATGATTTTCTATTCTCTGACTATATCACAATATGTGTATTCTCTTGCCAACGGATATTTAAATGTTTGTTTTCCGTATTTTGCCCTTATAATCAATGCTGCCATGAATAGTCTTACACTTCTGTAGAATACATTATTTTAAGACATAAAATTGAATAATGGAATTTTCTGACAAGGATTAGCACTTTCCTTGGTCTGTCATATCTTCATACTTAGAATCATTGTGAATAATGGGTTGGGAGCCAGAAAACTGATTCATGTGTCTAGTTCCTAATTCCTTGTCTCATACAAGATCCTTAAAATCTTTGAGCTTCTGTTTCCTTATCTGTAAAATATTGTTATAAAAATCAGGCCAGGCACAGTGGCTCACGCCTGTAATCCCAGAACTTTGGGAGGCCGAGGCAGGTGGATCACCTGAGGTTGAGAGTTTGAGATCACCCTGGGCAACATGGAGAAACCCCGTCTCTACTGAAGACAAAAAAATTAGCCAGGTGTGGTGGCATGCACCTGTAATCCCAGCTACTTGGGAGGGTGAGGCAGGAGAATCGCTTGAACCTGGGAGGCGGAGGTTGCAGTGAGCCGAGATTGCGCCACTGCACTCCAGCCTGAGCAACAGAGCAAGTCTCCATCTCAAAAAAAAAAAAAAAAATTAAATGAGTTGGTGCCCATGAAAGCACTTTGTAAACAGTAAAGCACCATGCAAATGTAAGTTGTCACTGTTAATTGTGTGCCACCCCTTTTATAAGGTATCTCCTGTGAGAGGAGGAACCATGTCTCTCTTATTTGTTTCCCATTGCATCCCTAGTACCCAGAATAAGGCTGGCACAGAATAGCATTGCATATGTATTAATCAGGGAAGACTAACGACTGTAACAAACAATCTCAAAACTTTTGGGAGCTTAAGAAAATCAAAATTTATTTCTCTCTTATGTCATCGTCAGCTATAGGCCAACCAGGGAAACCCTATCTGAGCAAAGATCTCAGATCCATCTTGTGGCTCCACCAACTCCAAAGTGCTTGGAGTCCCCACCTGAGGAGAGGCTGGCACATGAACGTACAGAATTGTGCATGAGATTTGACAGGCCAAACCTGGGAGTGATGTATTTCACTCCACTCCATTCCATCGTCCAGAATTCAGTCAATGACCACATCTTATTCTGAGGATTGCAAGAAAATGTAGTTCAGCTGTGGCCTTAGGAATGAAACAAAATTGGTTTGATCAACATCTGGCCAGTCTTTGCTACAACAATTGATAAATATCTATAGAATAAATACATCAATCAATCAATAAAATATACATATCTAAATGTAGCTTATATTCCTTTTGGTTTGGTTTGGTTTTTTAGCTTCTCAATAATGCCTTAAAGTTGAATTTGCATCAGCTAAAATGCATAAAGCATTTTCTCTGTTTGCTGTTAAGGCCCCACTGAGAGAATAGTAGTTTCCCAAAAGTCCCATTTCCGGCTGGGTGTGGTGGTTCATCCCTGTAATCCCAGCACTTTGGGAGGCCTAGGCAGGAAGATGGCTGAAGTCCAAGGGTTCAAGACCAGCCCAGTCAAAATAGGGAGACCTCCATTTTTACAAATAATTTTTAAAATTAGCCAGGCATAGTGGCACATGCCTGTAGTCCCAGATTCAGGGGAGGCTGAATCAGGAGGATTACTTGAACTCAGGAGGTTGAGGCTGCAGTGAACTATGATCTTGTCATTGCACTCCAGCCTAGCAGACAGAGCGAGACCCCCAGCTCAAAAAAAAAAAAAGTTCCATTTCCCAGAGATGGATTTGGAGAAATTTGTCACCAACTACTGCTGTTTTCTCATTAGGAGGTCCATTCTCTAGTATGGGCCTCACAGACTAGACCCATTCTCTGATAATGTTGTGACAGCATCTACCTTCCTTAAGAGGCAGAGTCAAAAGTTCTTTTTCTTGAAATTTTGCTTCCAAAATCTCACTTGGATGGTTCAGAATATGTTTCTGTTGGCCAAGAAACTAACCTTTTTCTATTCCATTCTGAAGCAAAAATGGCACCACTTGAGGATTTGCTTCTACTCCCTCAATCTTCTTCACAGGTGGGCAGCCCTGGATCAAGTGAATGTTAAAACTTCTAAAGTCGGGCCTTCAGAGATCTGCAGCCTCAACCTTAGCCCTCTTATAACACTCTTTCTCAGTAGGTATCCAACAACCATATAAGACTTTTGTGTAGAGGTCGCATTTCTTTTCTTTGTCTTATATGGATAGCTGCCTAATAATTTGATTTTCGGGGGATTGGAGACATAAATAAGAAAGGTAAACAATATAGCTCCTAGATGATAACACTGGACAGTATCCTCACAACCTTATGGAAGGCAATGATTCCTTAAAGAGGACAGGAAAACTTCACTTATTGAAGCCTACCCTTTCCCCCCTGCTCTGCAGACCATCTTTGTCTTCTATCAAGTGACCATATGTGAGCACAGTCATGTCTTAACATTCTATATTATTCTATTTGACTATCCCTTGCCTCTGTACAATACAGCCTTATTTACTGTAGCTTTATAATAACTTTTGATATCTGGAAGAGCAAACCCTCACATTTAGTTCTTTTTTCAAGATTGTCGCAGTCCTTAACACCAAGGGAGGCTGAGAGTATAAGAGCTCAAGAGGAAAGGGTACGTGCAGGGGTGGGATTCACGCAGCTCAGAATAGACTGTCAGAACCTACACAAGATGTGGAGGGGGTCCATGCAAGGAAACAGCTCAGCACTGAGACTGACTGCCAGAGCCTGACACACACCTCACCTTGCTCAGGTTCTGACTCCCACCCTAGACTCTCTTTGGGAATTCCCTTTTCATCTTGGTCAGGCTCTAATACTCAGTATCAAGAGGGTGTCTCCCTGAAGGGAATGTCCTGGAGTAGGATGTCAGAGCCCCAGAACAATGATGAGAGTGTCTCTGCAGTGTAAGGTCCAGGCTGGGATGTTATAACCTGGGTATGGTAAGAAGAGCATTACCACAGAGGGACAGCCTGGCAAGGGGAGTCATCTGCTAAGTGTGATGAGGAGGGTGCCCACACAGGAGGAGGCTCAGGATGAAAAGTCAGAACCTGGTGGGGTCAGGAGGGTGTCCTCCAGGGGTGAACCAGCATGGGGAATCAGAACCCTAGTGCAGTGAGGAGGAGTCCACGGGGAAAGGGGCAGGCATAGGATGTCGGAGCCTAAGCCATATGAGGAAGTCATCGCTTAGAAAGGAGAGACCGTAGGCCAGGCATGGTGGCTCACACCTGTAATCCCAGCATTTTGTGAGGTTGATGGTCGCAACTACTTGGGAAGCTGGAGTGTGAGGATTGCTTGAGCCTGGGAGGTGGAGGCTGCAGTGAGCCAAGATCACGCCACTGCACTCCAGCCTGAGTAACAGAGTGAGACCCAGTCTCCAAAAAAAAAAAGAAAAAGAAAAGAAAGAGAAGATTGATGTGGGATTTTGGAGCCCAAAGATGGTAAGAAGAGGGGTGCAGGAGCAGCTATGGAGATTGGTTTTATACAGGGATATCAATGAAGCAAATGAACACGCTAAGGATGATTTAGGTCAGTTTCTCACTCTCAGAGAAGGAAGTCACAAATATGGAAAGGGAGAAAATGAAAATAAACTGTGTAGTGTTGAACTGGATTTGGAGGAATCAGTGTGAACAACACTTTTCAATATATATAGATGGTTATAGAACTAAATATAGATGTGAATATATATATTGGTATGTGTGTATATAAATATACACATTCACCAGCTCTGTCCATTGAGCAATTCTGAGGCCTAAAACATCCCAATAGCCAGGATCATACCTAGTACCCCGATCTCAGCTTCTAAATATTAGACTCTGCTTCAAGGAACCAGGGCACCTTGAAGAAATGACTGATCTCTCAGCTGGGGCAAGAAAGCACAAAATCTGAAATAGCCTATGCCAGAAAGCAAAAGTGATCAGATAATTGTGGGGACATGTAAAACAAACAAGTATACAAAAGAACCAGAAAAGTATGCTTGATGAAGTTCCCATAGTCAAAATCACAGAATATTAGCACCAAAATAAATAATGATAGCAATAGGTTACAGCCTGTTGAAATAGGCTATGATTTCATACTAATAGTAAATGATGAATCATACTGATGTAAAATGATAAATGAATAAACTGACAGTTTAATGAGAAATTGAATATTTACATAATCCTGAAGTACTTCCCCACAAAATGCTTATTAATTATAAGGTGAAAAGTAATTTGAGTTGATAAGCCAGGCAGACACCACCTTAATCAAGTAATCAAAGTAAACAATATCAGCAATGGGACAAATTGAAATTGTGCTCTCCACATGATAGGGTCCAATAAAATGAATGTAGCATGACTTCTGTGATGCCCCTCCCAAAAATGCATAACCTGAATCTAATTATGAGAAAACATCAGACAAACTCAAATTGAGGAACATTATACAAACATGCTTTATAATTTTCACAAGAGTTAAGGTCATGAAAATAATGGAAAGATTAAGGAAATGTTTTTGAATTTGTTATGGACTGAATGTTTTATGTCTTCCTCCCCAAATTCACATGTTGAAATTCTAACTCCCAGTGAGATGCTATTAGGAGGTGAGACCTTTGGGAGGTAATTAAGTCATGAAGGTGAACTTCTGGATGAATGAGATTTGTGCCTTCATAAAAAAGAGACAAGAAGGCTTGCTTCCTCTCTCTGTCTCTCTCCCCCCGCAGCCCCATGTGAAGATATAGCAAGAAAGCACTCAGTAAACCAGGAAGGATGTCCTCATCAGACATCAGATCTGCAGGTGCCTTGATTTTGGATTTCTCAGCCTACAGAATTGTAAGAAATAAATGCTGATTGTTTAAGCCATTCCGTCTGAACTAAGACAGGGCTGAAGGACACTAATGAGACATGATATTTACAATTAAGACACGGTTCTGAAATCGATCCTTTTGCTCTAAAGGACATTATTCCAACATTTGGTGAAACTTGAACAAGGTCTGAGGATTAGATGGTAGTAAAGTACCAGTGGTAATTTCCTGATTTTTTTAGTAGTGTTTAGCTATGTAGGAGAATGTCCCAGTTGTGGAAAATATACTCTGAACTATGAGGAACTGATGGGGCATCAGGCTGGCAATTTACTCTCAAACGGTTTAAGAAAAAGTAATTTTTGTACTATATTTACAACTTTTCTGTAAGTTTCAGATTGTTTCAAGAAATGTTGCCTACCCAATGCAAGATATTTATAAAATAATGCTTTATGTATGCTAACTTAATGCATTTTTCTAATGTATAGTACAATAAACTATTTTTTAATTCTGGGCAGAGCCAATGCCTGACCCACAGATGTTGTGAAAATTGTCTGACCTATTCTGAGGAGATAGCTTGACCTTGATTGAAATGCTTTAATTTTAGCATATGCATATATTAATTCTACTGAGAAATAGTTTTTATAATTAACAAACAAATGTTATATACTTGTACATTCATTCTTGGATGTCTATGTGTACAGAGTAACAAAATAACAGAAGAACAGAGTCGCACAAATGCACATTTCAGCCGTGAGCTACACAAAATAAATCTCTGTGTGCCTATACTCAATATCCATGGGATCATTAGACAATGGACATGGTAAATTGCATCTCCAATAGTGGTTCCTACCAAGGAATTGCAATAGAATTAGCATGTTTTGCTGAAGACCCTCTAAAAGTCAGTATTTCCTTTACTGTATTCTCATAGAGTGCCTTTCCAGAATATCCTTTTTAAATTTTCTATTAAAAAAAAGATTATGACAGGCTGTTTGTAATTCCAAACAAAGGCATCTTGTTCTTATTAAATTATAAAGAACTAAATGCATTTTAATAGTTGTTTTGATTAAATTATATGAATAACAAAATTTCTATTAGTCTTAAATTACCAATGTGTATGTGGAATCATCATCAGGGATCATGATGTGCCTTATACATAACACAGGTTCTTAACATATTTAAAATATGAAATTTGCATTTAAAACCATATCAGAAATGGATTTTCAATAAATATTAGCTGATAAACATCTGTTAGTGCTTTTTTTTTGGAGACAGTCTTTCTCTGTTGCCCAGGCTGGAGTGCAATGGAGTGATCTCAGCTCACTGCAACCTCCGCCTCCTGAGTTCTAGCAATTCTCATGACTCAGCCTCCTGTCCTGCGTAGCTGGGTCTACTGGTGCACCCACCACCCCGGCTAATTTTTTTGTATTTTAATGGAGACGAGATTTCACCATGTTGCTCAGGGTTGTCTCAAACTCCTGAAGTCAGACAGGTGTAAGCCACCGCCCCCGCCTTATTAGTGCTTTTAAGAGGATGATTTTCTCACTTTGTAAACAACATCTAGTAGATACAACAAACTAAGAAAAATAACAAAGAATATTTCTTTTCTTTTCTTTTCTTTTTCCTTTTGCGATGGGGTCTCACTCTGTTGTGCCCAGGCTGGAGCACAGTAGGACAATCATGGCTCACTGAGACCTTGACATCCCCAGGCTCAGGTGATCCTCCCACCTAAGCCTCTCAAGTAGCTGGGACTACAGCCACACATCCTCACACCCGGCTAATTTTTTGTAGTTTTTGTAGAGATGGGAGTTTCACCATGTTGCCCAGGCTGGTCTTGGACTCCTGGGCTCAAACGATTCACTCTGCTCAGCTTCCCAAAGTACTAGGATTACAAGCGTGAGCCACCACACCCGGCCAATATGTCTTTTATAATAGCAATTTTAAAAATACCAACGAGTAGCTTGTTGAGAAACGGATTAATATGAAGATGAAAACATTTAGAAAACTTTATTGAGAGGCTTAAATAAATGTAAGGACACATATTTATATACAGGAAGACAAATTTTTCAAAAAATGTCGGTTTGAGACTGGGCACAGTGGCTCACGCCTGTAATCCCAGCACTTTGGGAGGCTGGGGCAGGTGGATCACCTGAGGTCAGGAGTTTGAGATCAACCTGGCCAACATGGCAAAACTCCATCTCTACTAAAAATACAAAAATTGACTGGGTGTGGTGCCGTCAGCCTGTAGTCCCAGCTACTCCAGAGGCTGAGGCAGGAGAATCGCTTGAACCCAGGAGGTGGAGGTTGCTGTGAGCCGAGATCATGCCGCTGCACTCCAGCCTGGGTGACAGAGAGACTCTGTCTCAGAAAAAAAAAAAGAAAAAAATTATCGGTTTGTCCCAACTTAATATATAGGTTAGTTACGACTACAAAACCAGTGAGAGACATTGTTTTGTTAATTGTATTGAAATGATTTAAATAATTTTTTGAAGAAGGCAAGGATAGCCACAAAATTATGGAAGAGACATAAATTAAATGAAAAGCCTAATTCTATCATATAGAGATACTACCATAATAATAATATAGTCCCAAAGGACAAAACAGTCTAGAAAGCAGAGTGGGAAAAATAAGAATATCTGAGTTCAAGAGTTCAAGTTCTTCTCTCTCTCTTTGTCTTTTTTCCTTTTTTTTTTTTTTTTTCTTTTTTGTAGATAAGAGATCCTGCTTTGTTGCCAAACTCCTGGGCTCAGGCTATCTTCTCGTCTCAGTCTCTCAAAGTGCTGAGATTACAGGTGTGAGTCACCATGCTTGGCCATAGTTCAAGTTATAATTCATCTGCTTTGCAGTTAGTTTCTCTTTATCCTCTCCTATATATGATGATTTCTTCATATATGATGTCTAATGAAAATATTACAAATTCATGTAAAAGGGAAGAATGATTAATTCTAAGAATGATAAATTCTAAATAATTTTAGAAAAATTAGTTAACAATTTGGAATAAATCTTAAATGATGAATCGAAGAGCAAAAGTAAAAAATTAAAGATAACAAGATTAGCCAAAGAATAACTAGAAGAAATACAATTGGATATTTAGAATTTTCTAAAATTATATTTTAAAATGATTAAAAATGGAAGAATATGTCCAAAATTCAACTTTATCATGTATTTATTGAGCACCTACAACATTCCAAGCACTGTTCTAGGTTCTCAAGATACACCAATGAGCAGTAGACAACGTAGAATTTATGTTTTTGAAGGTTCAGACAATAATCAAATAAATATCAGGAGTAGATAACTACTATCAAGGAAAAGAACATACAGGCTTATAAATACACATGAATCAGTGGGATATAATTGAGAGTTAAGAAATAAACTCATACATTTATTTTTCAAAGCATGAAAATAATCTGCTATGGTCTAAATGTTTGTGTCTCCACAAAATTCATCTGCTGAAACTTAATCCCTAATGTGATAGTATTAAGAAGTGGTGCCTTTGGGAGGTGATTAGGTCATGAGGGCTTCACCCACATAAAACGGATTAGTACTCTTATAAAAGAGCCCCAAAGCTGGGAGCTTGAGACCAGCCTGGCCAACATGGTGAAACCTTGTTTCTACTAAAAATACAAAAATTAGGTGTGGTGGTGCATGATTTGTTTTTCTAAGACCACCAGAGTGGG
>NC_045436.1:78681258-78720940 GCF_002776525.5 Piliocolobus tephrosceles | reverse complement strand
AAAAAAAAAAAAAGAAAGAAAGAAAACAAAAGAAAAGAGACCTAAAGGAGTTTCTTTACCCCTTCCACCATGTGAGGATACATAGAAGGCACCATCAATGACTAATGGGCCCTCACCAGACACTGAATCAGTTGGCACCTTGAGCTTGGGCTTTCTCACCTCCAGAACTGTGAGTGATAAACTTCTGTTGTTTATAAATTACCGAGTTTAAAGTCTTTTGTTACAGAAGCCTAAAAAGACTAAGACACAAACCAAATATCCATCCAGTGATGAATGGACTTTGCTTTTTCCTAGAGATTAAGAACATTTTATTTTATTTGCCTTTCCAACTTTTATTTTAGGTTCAGGGGGTACACGTGCAGGTTTGTTACATGGGTAAATTGTGTGTCATGGAGGTTTGGTGTAGAGTTAATTTTGTCACCCAGGTAATCAGCATCCTACCTAATAGGTGGTTTTTCAATCCTCACCCTCCTCCCACCCATGAGTGGACTTTTTTAAACAAGTGCTATATCCCTATAATTTATATCATTCAGCCATATGAAGAAATGAATACATGCTACAACTCAGATAAATCTGAAAAACATTATAATAAGTGAAAGAAACCAAACATTTAAAAAACCACATATTTTATGATTCCATTTCTATGAAATATCCAGAATAGGCAAATCCATAAAAAATAAATCAGTGATTTCTAGGGGTTTAGGGGAGGAGAAAATGGGGAGTGACTGAGGATTTCTTTTTGGGTGATAAAAATATTCTAGAGTTAGATAGTGATAATAGTTATACAGCTTTGTAAATACACTAAAAGTCATTGAATTGTACACTGCAAAATGCTGTATTTTATGGTAGATTAATTATATTTCAATTTTAAAAATTTACTTTGCTCTGTGTCCTGTGGTTTCATGATTTAAAAAATAACTTTGAAGCAAAGTGAAAAGAAAAATAAAGATATAAAGGCTGACTCCTGGAAGTGCTCCCTCCTAAAAAGGACTTTACCATTATTATTCCAATGTCTCTTCATTTTCACACTTTTTCTTTTTTTTTCATACTTCTTGTTTAAAAGCTTGATGTTAGTCTTATTGCTTATTCAAAAGTAATTTTTTTTCTTCCAAATGGTTTTAAGATTTCTCTCATTGTTTTTGTTTTTCAGTAGTTTTGCTATATTTGTACATAGATGTGATTTTCTTTGTATTTATCCCGCTTGGAGTCTAGAGCTCATGAATGCTTTGGATGAATGTCTCTCGCCAGATTTTGAAAGTTCTTAGCCAATATCTCTCATTACAACACATGTTAAAAATAACTTCCTGGCCGGGCACAGTGGCTCATGCCTGTAATCCCAGCACTTTGGGAGGCCGAGGTGGGTGGATCATCTGAGGTCAGGAGTTTGAGACCAGCCTGGCAAACATGGCGAAAACCCATCTCTACTGAAAATACAAGAAAACAGTAGCTGGGCATGGTTGCAGGTGCCTGTATTCCTGGCTACTTGGGAGGCTGAGGCAGGAGAATTGCTTGAACCCAGGAGGTGGAGGTTGCAGTGAGCTGCGATCGTGCCATTGCACTCCAGTCTGGGTGACAGAGCGAGACTCTGTCTCAAAAAATAATAGTAACATAAATAATAAAAATAAATTCCACTAAATTCCACAGACTTTCTCCTTCTCCTGCTCCTCCTCCAACAGGGTCTCACTGTGTCACCCAGGCTGGAGTGCAGTGGTGTAATCTCAGCTCACTGCAGCCTCAATCTCCTGGGCTCAAGCCATCTTCCCACCTCAGCCTCCCAAGTAACTGGGACTGCAGGTGCATGTCACCACACCTGGCCAATTTTGTTTACTTTTTGTAGAGACGAGGACTCACTATGTTGCCCAGGCTGTTCTCGAACTGCTGGACTCAAGTGATCCTCCTTCCTCCACCTCCCAAAGTGCTAGGATTACAGGTATGATCCACCATGCCCAGCCCATGTCTTTCTTGGACGTGCAAAAAAGGTCTGGCCTTAACATAGACTGAGGGATGACAATCCAAAGTGCTGAACAGCCCTACAAGATTCCTGCTCAATGCCATGGGCTTGAAAAAGAATGGAAAGAATGTGCATAAGGAATCCATAGTATCCAGGCAGAGAAAGAGTACAAGATAAAATCTGATGATTTCACAGTATTTGTTTTGGCAGGAAACAATGAGATGTGTGAGTACCATCCAGAAGCAGCAGAACAAGCTAGTAAAGGAAGGGAAGTATACCTCTCCACCTCACGGATTCGGCAAGGGGATCCTAGGCCCTGAGCAGAGCAGCTGCTAATGGCTGGAGGCTGATTTTCATGTTCTCTATTCCCCACAGGAAACATTGTTTACTGAAAACCTTTTTGTCAAAGTGTGTAAAAAATAAAGGATTGCTCTATCCTATTTGTTACACTTTCTCTTGGATTATAATATACTTTTCTATAATGAGATTGCAACTTATTTTTAAATTTGAAAAAATGGCCTGGCACGGTAGCTCATACCTGTAATCCCAGCACTTGGGGAGGCCAAGGAGGGTGGATCACTTGAGGTCAGGAGTTAGAGACCTGCCTAGGCAATGTGGCGAAACCCTGTCTCTACTAAAAATACAAAATTAGCCGAGCATGATGGCGCATGACTGTAATCCCAGCTACTTGGGAGGCTGAGGCACAAAAATTGCATGAACCTGGGAGGCGGAGGTTGTAGTGAGCCAAGATGCCACCACTGCACTCCAGCCTGGGTGACAAAGTGAGACTCCATCTTATAAAAAAAAATTAATGAATTTGAAAAAATGCCTCTACCTGTTCCTAAAAAATTAGTATCTATAGAATAATAACTAACATTTTATGAACGCTTACTATGTATGAGAGACTTTAAATATGTTAACTCATTTAAGAAGTTGCAGCATTCTTTAGTGTTTTCATCCTGTTTTTTTTTTTTTTTTTTTTTACACACACTTGGGCTGGGAAAGGGAGTCAGCGGATACAGTGGTATAAGTGTTGAGAATATAGTTGAAACCTTGGATATCCTATAAGTTTTTTTCCAATTTTTTTATTATGGTAAAATTATAAAATTTACTACTACTTTAACCATTTGTAAATAGTCAAGTGGCATTAAACATGTTGTTTTTGTTGTTGTTGTTATTGTTGAGTTTTAGGAATTTACTATATTTTCTGGATATTAATCCCTTATCAGCTCTATGACTCGTAAATGTTTTCTTCCATACTGTGAGTTGCCTTTTACTTTGTTGATAGTGTCTTTGGGTGCACAAGATAGTTTGATTTTCATGAAAAAAAAAAAGTTGAGGAAAGAAATTTAAAAGGCACAAATAAATGGAAAAATACCACATGTTCATGGATTAGAAGAATTAATATTGTTAAAATGTCCATACTTGTCAAATCAATCTACAGATGTAATGCAATCTTTATCAAAATTCCAATGTCATTTTAGAAAACATAATCCTAAAATTCATATGGAACCATTAAAAAAAAAAAAAAACAGAATAGCCAAGGCAATGATGAGTAAAAAGAACAAAGCTGGAGGCACCACAGTAACCTGACTTCAAAATATACTATACAGCAATTGTAACCCAAGCAGCATAGTACTGGGAGTAAAAAAAATAGATGCATTAATCAATGGACCAGGACAGAGATCCCAGAAATGAACTCACACACATAGAGTCAATTGATTTTCAACAAAACTGCCAAAAATGCACAATGGAAAAAGGATAGTCTCTTCAAGAAATTGTGCTGAGAAAACTGGATATCTATCTGCAGAAGAATGAAAATGGACCTTTACCTCAGTAGTTCAGTAAAACTACTGAAAGAAAACGTAGAAGAGAAACTTTGTAACATTTTTCGGGACATGATTTTTTTTTTTTTTGAGTTGGTTCCCAAAGCACATGAAATAAAAACAAAAGTAGACAAATGTGATGTCATCAAACTAAAAAACTTCTGCACAGCAAAAGAAACAATGAATAGTGTGAAGACTCAACCTACAGATTGGGAGAAAACATTTGTAAGCCAAAGCGCTACATCCAAAAGGAGGTAGTATTCAAAATATATAAGGAACTCAAACCTTACTCAATAGTAAGAAAACAAAAAAATTCAATTTAAAAATAGGCAAAAAGGTCAGGCACAGTGGTTCGTACCTGTAGTCCTAGCTACTCTGGAGGATGAGGGAGAATTGCTTGAATCCAGGAGTTTGATGCTACAATGAACTATGATGGTGCCACTGCACTCCAGCCTAGGAGCAAGATCCTGTCTCAAAAAAAGGTTGGTGGGGACAAGGACCTTGAATAGATATTTCTCAAAAAAAGAAGATGTACAAATGGCCAGTAGATAGGTGAAAAAATGTTCTACTTCACTAATCACTAGAGAAATGCACATTAAAACTACAAATCACCTCACGTCTGTCAGAATGGCTAGTCTCAAAAAGACAAAAGATAAATGTTGGCAAGGATGTGGAAAAAAGGCAGCCCTGTACAATTGTTAGTGGGAGTGTAAATTAATGCAGCCATTATGGAAAACTGTGTAGAGGTTTCTCAAAAATTAAAAATAGAATTCGATATGATCCAGTAATCCTAATTCTGGGTGTTTACTCAAAAATTTTGAAATCAATGTGTCAAAGAAATATCTGTACTTCCATGACCATTGCAGTGTTATTCACAGCAGTAATATTATGGAATCAATCTAAGTGTCTACCAACAGATGAATGAATAAAGAAAATGTGGCACATACACACAGTGGAATTCAGCTTTCAGTTATTTTCAACCACTTAGATGGAATTAGAGAGCATTATGCTAAGTGAAATAAGTCTGGCAGAGAAAGACAAATTACTGTTTGTTCTTACTTAGATATGAAATCTAAAGCAATGAAATTCATAGAAGTAGACAGTAGAATGGTAATGAGATGCTGGAGGGTGGGGGACATGGGGAGATGATGGTCAAAGGGCTACAAGTCTCAGACAAGAGGAATAAGGTGGTTTTAAAAAACTCTATTGCACAGGGTGGTGAGCATAGTTAATAATAGTGTATTGTATATTTCAAAAGTGCTAACAGAGCAAATTTCAAATGTTCTCACCACAAAAGATAATAAGTTTTTGAAGTGATAAATATGTTAATTAACTTGGTTTAATTTTTCCACATCATATTTATAAATTGTAACATCATTTTGTACCCCACAAATATATATAATTATCAATTTATACTGAAATTTTAAAAATAAATTTCAATTACACATATATTCTTATTACTTCTTCATGTGCCATATGGTTTCTAAGCTCTTTTCTATTTCTATCCTTTGTTTTCTCCAAGTTTTTGTTTGAATATTTTGGACAAAAAGCTGGAAATTGTACTGGGATCCCAGAATATTGTTATTTGGTTGTCCTTTCTCCTAATATTGTAATTCAAAAAAGAAGAAAAAAACTCTCCTATTTCATGCCAAAAAGGCATATGTCTGACTGTCTGTGTTTGAGGCTAGGAGACTCAGAAGAGTTTATCTATTTTCCTTTTATTCTCCTACTCAGCTCCTGAAGTCACAGCTTTCTGTGCTCCAGATCTCCTATTTTCACTCTCATTTTCTTTGATCTTATGGGTCTGTACATATATTTTGCTGCCTCTTTAATAAAATTTTGAGTAGAGGATAAAATAAATGTATATGGTCATTTTACCATGTTTAATAGGAAGTCATATATATGCATACATGATGCTATTCAATGCTGGTAAGCCTGCCACAAATCAAAGCATTGTCATAGATTTCTGATGATAACACATTTTTTGAATGAATCTTTAAATTTCATTTCCTTTCTGAGAAAAAATCCTAAATATAAAATCTAAAATTCAAAATTAAGAATACTTTCCATACGTAAAGATATAATAGCATACTTTATGAAAGTGAAAACTTAGGTCAACCTAAAAAGATCTGAGACTAGATAAATAAATTATGGAAACTGCATGTAATGTAAAATTGTACTATAAATTTCTTTGTAAAGGTATATATTAGCATTCATAGAGAAATGCTATTATATATTGTTAACTGAAAAGGCAAGAATTAAAAAATTTTCTAAAAATAAACACAACCAGAGCCAGGCACAGTGGAACATGCACATGTAATTCCAGGTACTCAGGCAGCTGAAGCAGGAATATCACTTGATCCCAGGAGCTAGAGTGCAGCCTAGGTAACACAGTGAAATCCCAATTCTAAAACAATAATAATAATATAATAAAATAAATGAAACACACAACCCAAAACAAAAGAATAAGTATAGAGGAAATGGCCAGGCATGGTGGCTCACTCCTGTTATCCCAGCACTTTGGGAGACCGAGGTAGGGGCATCACTTGAAGTCAGGAGTTTGAGACCAGCCTGGCCAACATAGCAAAACCCTATCTCTACTAAAAATACAAAATTAGCCAGGCGTGGTGGCACACACCTATAATCCCAGTTACTTGGGAGGCTGAGACAGGAGAATCACTTGAACCCAGGAGGTGGAGTTTGCAGTGAGCCAAGATTGTGCCACTGCACTGCCACTTGGGCAACACAGCAAGACTCTATCTCAAGAAAAAAACAAAAGTATAGAGGAAACATACCTAAATAGAGATAATACCTATCTTTAGTTGGACAACGATAGTTTTTTTCTTTATACTTTTCCAAATTTTCTAGTATCAATTAATGAATATGTACTTTCTTAAAATTAAGGGGTTGAGGCCAGGTGCAGTGGCTCACATCTGTAATCCTAGCACTTTGGGAGGCCTTGGGGGGAGGGTCGCTTGAGGTTAGGAGTCATGACCAGCCTAGGCAATGTGGTGAGACTCCTGTCTCTACAAAAAGTACAAAAATTAGCTGGGTGTGGTGGCACACACCTGTGGTTCCAGCTACATGAGGCTGAGGCAGGAGGATTGGTTGAGCCTAGAAAGTTGAGGCTAAAATGAGCCGTGATCGCATCCCTGCACTCCAGCCTGGGTGTCAGAGTGTGGCCCTTTCTCAAAAAAAATTTTTTTATATAAATTAAGGGGTTGATTTGATCATTACACATTGTCTACATGAATTGAAATATCACACTGAACATCATAAGTACATACAATTATGTGTTAATTAAAAATAATTTTAAAAGAAGGGGAAAGCTATTAAAAGAAAGAACATTATTTTTAAACTTGTATAATATGCTATTTACAATAATGTAATGCCCACATTATTTGTCCAAAATTTTCTATTTCTTTTTAATTTATTACAAGGTCTAGATTTCAGTTCAGATATAACAATGGAGAATTCTACATCAGCATTTCTAAAAAGTAGCATGAGAAAGCGTTCTGGACTCACAAGCCTAACACACTTCAGGTACTATCCTTTCTACTTTTCACAGAAAACAACATGTTTCATTCTACAATTCAGCCTCAAAATTAGTTGACTAAAATTTTGTACTACTACAATTCTACCATCTAAAATGCAATGCCTCAGATAAATATCAACCAAGTATTACAAAGTTTAATTGGAAATATGTGTTGCATATCTGGTTTCCCTCAATACCATTTAACAAATTAAAATGGCAAGTGGTGTCATCTGCTATTCCTTTGAGGTTAGCAGGAGATGCTGAAGGGTTGCTCAAATTGATTTCTGCTGACGTATTATACAATGTATTATAAAACTATTCTAAGATTGATTATAGAGCCAAGTTGAACTAAAAGTAATTTTTTACAAAGTGAGTCTAGAGATGTGGTATAAAATAAGCACCATTCTGATTTCTGTCTTGAGTGCTTGTGACAAATTTAAAATAAGTGGGAAATGACTAATTAGACTTAAGACAAATATCCATAAATTGTGGAATATTGAATATGTACATTAACACCAAAGCCTCATTGCAAAGCTTTATTTCTCATTTGAACTGCAAAAGTAATACATCATACAGGCTAGTAGGATCTAAAAACTTGATTCTCCAGGAACATGACATTTTTGTGTTAGTAAATAACCTTTTATATTCTGCTTGAGTTCATAATAACCCTTTTAGCAGAAAGAGGCCCAGAAAGAGGAATTCTTTCCTACCTTGCAGTTTGGGCTCAAATTACACAATATAATTTGTCATGTCTTCCAAGTAGGCAGCAGGAAAGACAACTACATCACACCAAACCAGCTTGGAAATGAAAGAAAAGCCTCTGTTTGATAGACATTTATCAGCTTCTTACAAGCCCCTCTCCAGCTGCCATTCCACACTGCTTAGTGGTACACTCACATGAAGTGAGTTTACTGATTTCTGTTGCTTCTTTTCTTAGCAAAATAGTACTTTTACATCAGTCCTTTCTGGTTACTCTATTTACATATCTTCATGTCTCTCAAAGGAACACACACCGCATAGCATATAAATTAGGAATTTTATAGTATCCATTCACAGACTTTGATTTATGGCAGGACTCCATTTCAGCTCTATTCTGGGCATGTCTGAAAGCAGTGCAAGAGGTGAGATCCACAGGGGCTAGCAGAGAAGTCTCAAAGGAGAGGTCAGACATGCTGCCAAGGTCAAAATGCCTTTGTGAGAATGCCACTACACCCAGCTGTGAGTCCAGCTGCTGTTGTGAGAATGACCACCATGACTGTGTGATGCTATTTAATTAAATGTCTCTTGGTAATTCAAAAAGTGGCAATATGCAACCTGGGATTGCATAAACCATCCACTTTGCTTTATCTCAGTCTTAGCATCAAAATGAATAATGCAATTGAATAATGCATTTCAGTCTCCTTCCATATCTTACAGTTAAATCATATTCTTCTCAAAACACTTGCTGCAGTTAGGCAAGTTTTTTCCCAATAATAGTCTTTACTACAAGAATACAAGTAATGTGTCTTTAGTAATTTTATATTCATTACTGTTTATTACATGCATTCTGATATTTTTTAATTTTTTAAATAAATTTGTGGGTACATACTAGGTGTATATATTTATGGGGCACATGAGATATTTTGCTACAGACATATATTGCATAGTAATCACATCAGGGTAAATGGAGTGTCCATCACATCAAGCATTTATCCTTTCTTTGTGCTACAAACAATCCAATTATATTATTTTAGTTATGTTAAAATGTACGATTATTGTTGTACTGTAGTCATCCTGTTGTGCTAATTCATTCTAACTACATTTTTGTACCTGTTAACCACTCTCTCTTCAACTATCTTTCCCAGCCTCTGGTAGCCATCATTCTACTGTCTATCTCCGTGAGTTCAATTGTCTTAATTTTTTAAGCTCCCACTATTCTGATATTTTTTACAAAGATGAACAGGATAGGCTTTCAATTCCTAACATCATTTCATCTTACTTAAAGCAATGCTATTATCTACAAATACTCCAGTCTATAATTTAGAAAAACTGAATAGGACATGCCATAAAACATTTTTGGAGAACTTTGAAAAATCTGATATTAATGAAGCCGCTCTTTTAAGGCTTCTGTCCTCTTTGAAAATAAACAACACTACAGGTCCCTGAACAGAATTATGTTATGCTCCTGATAGTTTGGAATGCTGAATAACATTGAAAGAAAATATTTACCTTAATAACATTTCTTTTTTTCTTTTTCACTTAGGAAGTAAGCATTTGATGAATTTCTGGGATTGTTGAAAGAATCTTCCTTACTAATACTGTTAGTGATACTCAAAGATTGAAACGCAATCAACAGTTTAGTAAGAATATTCTTGGCTTAATTGAAAAGCTGGATTATCGGTCTCAATTCAGAAAATAAAGGAACAGATCCTAACATAAAGATATTTCACAGAATACAAGCAGAGAGCACTGCTTGTAAAAAAGCTAGACTGCCTGGCTAGAATCCTAGCTCTGCTGCTTACTGGCTATGTGATCTTTGAAATATTGTCAACTTTAACCATCTTAGCTTCCTTATCTGTAAAACGGGTATATTATTTGGAAGGGTGAACAGCCTATACAGCATTCAGAACAACGTCTGGCCCACGGTTAGCAATACGTAAGTGTTCGCTTTTATTCTTCTTCTCACAGGGTCTGCCACAATTACAACTCCTTGTGAGGTAAGCTCAGAAAAGCTTGAGAACTGGCCGGGCGTGGTGGCTCACACCTGCAATCCCAGCACTTTGGGAGGCAGAGGCAGGTGGATCACTTGAGGTCAGGAGTTCAAGACCAGCCTGGCCAACATGGTGAAACCCCGTCTCTACTAAAAATATAAAAATTAGCCTGGCTTGGTGGCACAAGCCCGTAACCCATCTACTTGGGAGGCTGAGGCAGAAGAATCACTTGAACCCAGGAGGCAGAGGTTGCAGTGAGCTGAGATCGCACCACTGCACTCTAGCCCGGGCAAGAGAGGAAGCCAGCTCAAAAAAAAAAAAAGAAAAAGAAAAAGAAAAAGAATTTAAAAAAAAAAGAAAGAAAAGCTTGAGAACTCCTATCCCTGCCTGCAGCTTGGACCAGGCATAAGCAAATGATTCAGGAGTGATAGCCTTGCCCAACAGAGGTGGCCGTGACTGAATGAATGGATCAATATTCTCTCTTACAAAGCTGAGTGTACAACACACAGAGTAAGTCAGCAGTTTATCATGGGGGTAGAATTCAAAAAACAGAAAAGAACAAAGCCAACCTTTTCTCACCCAGAGAAAAGGCAATGATCAGAAGCCATGAGACAATAAAAGCCAAGAGTAGTCAGAAACCATGAATGGCAAAAGCTAAGAAAGACAATGGAGAGAAGTCAGTTCATTGCTCAGTAGCAGGAATAGCAGCTACAGAGATTAGCTGAGTCACCAGAATGGTATAGAACTGCAACAGGAATCTACAGCAGCATGAGAACACAATGGCAAGAACTGGTAATATCCCAAATGACTTTCCAGATTCATTCCAACACGGGTGAAAGGACTGGCTGTAAGACAGAAATTTGTCTTCTTTACTTTAACGTCCCATTACCTAAGATTCCCCGAGCATGTCGTTTTGTTTTGTGACTAGAAAGAGCCTAACTGTCCTTGCAACCACTGTGATCCATTGAAACTCAGAAGTGAGCTTGATTCTTGTCTTTTCTGATAACTCAGGTATAGTGGGGAGGGGGGGAATATCAGTTCTCAGGTATAGATGTGCAAAAGATTTTGTACATCAAGATACTTTCTGATTCTGAGTAATACTTCCCCACCCACAATTCTACCCAGCATGTAGAATTTTAACTTTGTTCATTCTTGAAGCTTGATGCCAGTCTCCCCATGGCCGTTCATGGTTCTGGAATCTTATGCAGTACCAGGGCATCAAGGAGGTAACAGAAAGGCCCACTGGTCATTGGTCATCTCTTCATAGACCTGTCCATGCTCTTTCTGCATCATCCCTTCAGGTCCAGTAGCACTTAGCTGTTTCCACACCAGGTTTGCAGCATGGGTATTTTTTGCCAAGGCTGAGAATTTCATACTTTGGGGTCTCTTGCTCTTTCTCTAGCAATGCTACCACAAATCTGGATCAGGGTCCTCATGTCCAAAATGCAAGTTCCTCTGGTATTATCGAGTGTGTGGGATATTGTTTTATCAACTGAGCAAAGTTCTTTACTTCAGCTTTCTGCAAGTCATTTTATCTTTTCCTGCTATTTCTCTCCTTTACTGAGGCTTAGCCTTTTGAAATAAAACCAGACAGTTTTCCAGGCAAGTTCAACATCCATCCTTCAACAGACTTTCCCTTGAAGAAGAAAGCACAGATCTGGCTAACGTGAGAGGAAGGAAAGGGAAAAATAAATGAAGATAAAAGTTAAATATTTTAAAATATTTTTGTTCTCATTTTTTTTTCTTTTTGCCTTAGATACTTGGAAGCCAAGATTGGAATTTCATGCTCGGTACCCACAGAGTAAGAATATTTACCAGTGTTACATCTCTTTTAGAATTTGTCTAGCAGCTTTTCCAGTTTTCACCGGGGGGAAAAAAGAAGTAAAAAAAGAAGGCTGAGCATGGTGGCTCACACCCGTAATCCCAGCACTTTGGGAGGCCAAGGCAGAAAGATAGCTTGAGCCCAGGAATTTGAGACCATCTGGGCAGTAAAGCAAAGCCTCATCTTCACAATAAAGAAAGAAAGAAAAGGAAAAAATAACATTTATTAGTTTATTTTTCTTAAATTTTGATTTCTGTCAGTCTTGTTTCACTTTGTTACCAATGCCTACTAATATGCTTTCCTACTTATTTAAATCAGTATTGATTTTTAAAAAACTGGTAAAATTCATTGCAGCCATGTGGGAGTAGCTAGAGTTTAGTAGGTTACAGGAATTAAGACATGCTGAAGCTATCCTGCAGGACTCAAGGGGACAGAACATGATTTGAGAATTGAAAATTCCTTCTTGATGTCCAGCTCTTCTGGTAACCGGGTAGCTTCTAATGGCTCCATTGTATGCTCCACTATAATGGAGACAATTATTCTGAGTCTGATTGTCCTTCCAATAAGTCACCAATACGTGTACCCTCTTCTTTTTCTCAACATAATGGCCTCTGTTGTATTAGCTTCTCCTTCTTGGCTTCTCCTGCTTGTAGGCTTCTACTAATTATATTTCTCTTTTTCTTTCAGTTTTTGCCTTTGCTAACAGCTGAACTCCTTTCAAAGAAAGGTGATATTCTTCAGTCTAGTTAGCTACAGTTATCTCCATTGAACAGTCTTCATGATCAGACAAATCATAGGTTTTTGACTGAATGATGGGTTGCTTTTCCTTGGATTAGATAACTGCTCTCATTCACATCAATTGTGGTTAAGGTGACTGGGTCGTCTTGTACAAGAAAAGAACTACACACAGAAGTGATATTCTAGAAGAAGACTATAGGGAAAATCCTTTCTAAGGGACTGTAAGCAGACAGCTATCTTAAGGCTTAGCTTGTTCAGTATTGCTGTTAAAAGTACGATGCATAAGGCAAATATTACTCTCAGGATAGTATAAATATATCCTTCCTCTTTGGGAATAAAATCCCACCCCAACTCATGAAGACATTGCTTGGTCCTACGACTTCTATGAGACAATGACCAAAGTGTAAATTGGTACATTCTCACAGTCTGGGTTATTTAGTCTTAAATAAGAACTTCTACAACATTGTAACCTGTGACTACAAAATGAAATTCCACTTTCTATTTGTACCTAAGTTATTATAACGTAAGTTGCCCAGCGGCCCCCTAAATATTCCCAACATTTCTGATGACAACTTCTAATCTCTAGATTATTTTGTAGATCCATTTGCTCAATGCCTTAGTCTGTTTAGTGTTGTTATATTTTATTTTATTTTATTTTATTTTATCTTTTTTTGAGATAGGATATCACTTTGTTGCCCAGGCTGGAGTGCAGTGGTATGATCATAGCTCACTGTAACCTTGAATTCCTGGACTCAAGTGATCCTCTGGCCTCAGCCTTCTGAGTAGGTAGGACTACAGGCACATATCACCATACCCAGCTAATTTTTAAATTTTTTTTGTAGAGGCAGGGTCTCACTATGTTGCCCAGGCTGGTGTGGAACACATGGGCTCACCCCTGTGTCCTAAAGTGCTGGAATTATAGGCATGAGCCACTGCGCCTGGCCTGTTTAGTGTTGCTATAAAGGAATACTTGAGGCTGAGTATTTTATAAAGAAAGGAGGTTTATTTAGCACACAGCTCTGCTGGCTGGAACATTCAAAATTGGGCATCTGGTGAGGGCCTCAGGCTGCTTTCACTCATGGCAGAAGGCAAAGGGAAGCTGGTATGTGCAGAGACACAGTGAGAGAGGAATGAGAGAGACAGAGAGAGGAAGTGCCAGGCTCTCTTTTTTGTTTTAGATGGAGTCTCTCTCTGTCGCCCAGGCTGGAGTGCAGTGGCATGATCTCAGCTCACTGAAACCCCCACCTCCCGGGTTCAAGTGATTCTCCTGCCTCAGGCTCCCAAGTAGCTGGGATTATATGCATGCACCACCACAACTGGCTAATTTTTGTACTTTTAGTAGAGATGGGGTTTCACCATATTGGCCAGGCTGGTCTTGAACTCCTGACCTCAGGTGATCTGCCCACCTTGGCCTCCCAAAGTGCTGGGATTACAGGCATAAGCCACTGCGCCCAGCAAGGCTCTCTTTAACAACCAGCTTTCATGGGAACTAAAAGAGTGAGAACTCACTTACCACCTCCACAGTGAGGAGGTTAATCCATTCATAAAGCATCCACCTCCATGACCCAGATATTTTCCATTAGGCTCCATCTCCAACATTGGGGATCAAATTTCAACATGAGGTTTGGGGGGACAAATATCTAAACTATAGCACCCAGCTTCCACTAGCTTGTAGATACAAATAAGTCACATTCAGTGGAATAACCCAGTAGTCACAGGCTCACAGCACCTGCATAATGCAGGACTTCAATCTCCTTTTAAAATGTCAGTTTCTAGAGGTGATTTTAGGCATCTTCAGTGGGTGTCTGACATATGCTAACAAACACACACTGATTCAGCAACCACCCACCAGGTACCACATTTGCTTACTGGAGCTATAGTTCTTCCACCAGCACTGTGCTTCCCCAGAGGATCTGGTTCTGCTCTGTTGACATGGTAATTTCTTCTGGGTTTTGCAGTGTTCAGGGAGGCCTCTGGATCATTTGATGAGCACTGTAGGCACCAAATTCCCTACAGATGCTGCAGAGCCTGGACATCAGCTTCTGCCTCTGCTCCACCAGGCAGGGCAGTTCTTACTGGTCTCAACCACTCCTCTGCCTGTTAGTGCCTCTCTCTTTAGGCAATGCCTCCACCACTCTCTCTCACCAAGCACCACCACAAAGGCACTGAAGGAAGGATGCTTCTCTTCCTCTAGAATTCAATTCTGCAGGAGGAATTCAAACCAGTGGCATCAGTGTTTTACAACCTTCAGTGAAACAGCACTTTCAATTTTTACTTACAGACCACTCTTTCTCTAGGTCCCAGACACCCACTCAGGGGACTTGTATATGATAAGAAACTGAATGATAGCCACCAGCCTGCCTCCAGAGCACTACTTTCCTCCTACGAAGGCTCTCTTACAAACTCAAGTTTATTGTTTCTGACTCAGCTTTTCTTCAACATGATTTCTCCCAAGAGGGAAATTTTTCCTTATAAAAGTGATTCCTATTGGGCCCACACTACCAGTTTGCCAGACATCCCTGTTTATGTTTGGAATTCACCTAACTTCAAATTGAGATTCCCTTCTGGGCTTGGATACTATTTGGCACATTGTCCTTTCCCAGTTTCATCTGGTGGAAAGATCTTCAAGTAATGCACAAATACATATGCTGTCTCTGCCACTGAAAGAGAACCAAGACATCCCCACAGACTTTAGCAAGTGATAACATAATGATTAAAAATACTGTTGAGATGAGAAAAACAAAATCCACTTCATTTGTGTCAGAGCCAACTGCTTAGTCTAATATGTATCATTACAGACTTACAGTTTTCAGCAACTTTACAGAAATTTCTTCAAAAATAGTAAATCATTGAAATCTAGAATCTTAGAATAATTCAGAAAGCTGTCAGTAGTTCACAGAACTCAATAACAAAAGGCCAGGCATGATGGCTCGCGCCTGTAATCCCAGCACTTTGGGAGGCCGAGGTGGGTGGATCATCTGAGTTCAGGAGTTCAAGGCCAGCCTGGCCAAATGGTGAAACCCCATCTCTACACAAATACAAAAATTAGATGGGCATGATGGTGTGTGCCTGTAATCCCAGCTATTCGGGAGGCTGAGACAGAAGAATCGCTTGAACCCAGGAGACAGTGGTTGCAGTGAGCCAAGATTGCATCATTACACTCTAGGGTGCTGAGCAAGAGTACATCTCAAATATTATAATAATAATAATAATAGTGCCTATCTCGCAGGATTGTGGTGAGGATTAGGTGAGATTTCACACATATATCCTAAAAATGTTGCCTACGTACATCTAAAAATGCATGCTATCATTTTAACAAGTATATATTATTACATTGTATAAGCATTTCATAATTTATTTGTGTTTAAGTTTCAAGTATCAGAGGAAAATCTTATTTCCTTTATTATTTCTAAATTCTTGAAAGTTATCTCACCATAATCTTTCTAGAACAACTAACCAATTTCTTTCTCTTCTTTTTTTTTTGTTTTGTTTTTTGAGATGAAGTCTTGCTTACTCTGACGCCCACTGGGCTCACTGCAACCTCTGCCTCCCGGGTTCAAGTGATTCTCTTACCTCAGCCTCCTGAGTAGCTGGGATTACAGATGCGTGCCACCAGGCCCGGCTAATTTTTGTTTTTTTGGGGGGGGGGGGGGGGGGGGGATTTCACAATGTTGGTTAGGCTGGTCTCGAACTCCTGGTGTCATGATTTGCCCGCCTCAGCCTCCCAAAGTGCTGGGATTATGGGCGTGAGCCACCACACCTGGCCCCAATTTCTAAGTTTATCTCGTCCCAGGCCCTCGGCTAAGATGTTTCACATGCATTAGCTTATTTCATTCTTCTTACAAAATAAGAGCAAAACCTGAGTGAAAAGCAAAATCACAGACCACATTCCAGGGGACTGGACACCCTAAGTTTACCACACGAAAGCGATTTTTTTCTTTACTTGTTTTCAAAGCCCTCTTGAAGCTACTCGTTGACCCTCTGGGGCTGAATTTTCACTTCCGCTTCAATTAGCATTTATTGAGCCCTTACCAACACTGAGTTGAGCCCAGTTTGTTCACCTATAAATAAGATTATCGGAGTAGATGTTTCCAGGACTTTTTCCAGTTCTGAAGTGTTTGATTCTAAGTAGAAGACGTTGTGGCAGGTGGGTTTGCGTGTTTTTAGGGAAAGGGGAAAGACACAATGATTGTAAAATGTCCCTTACTATTAACGATATATCAGCAAAGACAAATATATAGACAACTCATTAGAAAGTGTAAAGCTTAGGCCGGGCGCGGTGGCTCAAGCCTGTAATCCCAGCACTTTGGGAGGCCGAGACGGGCGGATCACGAGGTCAGCAGATTGAGACCATCCTGGCTAACACGGTGAAACCCCGTCTCTACTAAAAAATACAAAAAACTAGCCGGGGGAGGTGGCGGGCGCCTGTAGTCCCAGCCACTCGGGAGGCTGAGGCAGGAGAATGGCGTGAACCCGGGAGGCGGAGCTTGCAGTGAACCGAGATCCGGCCACTGCACTCCAGCCTGGGCGACAGAGGGAGACTCCGTCTCAAAAAAAAGAAAGTGTAAAGCTTAAATCTTTCCCCCCCCATCTTACTCCTTTTATTATACAGTGAACCATCCTTAGTGTGAAATTAATGGTTAGATATATAAATGTGAGGGATAACATGAGAAAATCTAAGAGAAAAAAAATCTTCATTTAAATCTGAGATTGTGGGATTATCAGCTCCAATTAGCCTTAATCAGCAACTTACTTTTTTTTTTTTTTTTTTTTTGTGACAGGGTTTCACTCTGTCACCCAGGCTATAGTGCAGTGGCATGATCTCAGCTTACTACAACCTCTGCCTCCCTGGTTCAGGCTATTCTCCTGCCTCAGACTCCCCAATAGCTGGGATTACAGGTGCCTGCTACCATGCCTGGCTAATGTTTGTATTTTTATTAGAGACAGGGTTTCACCATGTTGGCCAGGCTCGAACTCCTGGTCTCAACCTCAGGTGATCAACCTGCCTCGGCCTCCCAAAGTGCTAGGATTACAGACATGAGCCACTGCGCTTGGCCTCTATTTTTTTTTTTTTTTTAATCCACAAATAAGACAAGCTTGGTAATTTAACTTTTAAATTGGCAATTGAAGCTCTAGGATGTCCTTCACTTTTTTAAAATATCATTTTAAACCAAAGCACTAATTCAACACACAGCAGAAATGGTACAAATTTCAGATTTGACTTTTGCTGAGTAGAGCCCAAGAATGAAGAAACATTTTCCTTTTCCAGATAACTTAAGTAACTTAAAATATAAATAATTGTATTAAGTCCCACTGAGAAGAGAATGTGAAAATTTCTGGTATAAAAAAAAAAAAACCCTTAGGGTTTGAAGTTTGATAGTCATTTCATTTTGTGGTAGAACAGAGACCAGATTTTGTTTGCTTTCCATAATTACTTCACTGTCTCCCTCCATTTCAAAATTGAGATTCACAAATGAACTGAATACCACTGTCCCTGACTGATCTGTCTGAACAATGGAATTAGTCTGCAATTTATTCTGTTGGTTTTTTGGGTTTTGTTGTTGTTGTTGTTGTTTGTTTGTTTGTTTGTTTTGAGACAGAGTCTCACTCTGTTGTCAGGCTGGAGAGCAGTGGCGAGATCTCAGCTCACTGCAACCTCCGCCTCCAGGTTTCAAACTATTCTTCTGCCTCAGCCTCCCAAGTAGCTGGGACTATAGGGGCACACCACCACACCCAGCTAATTTTTGTATTTTTAGTAGAGATGGGGTTTCACCATGTTGACCAGGATGGTCTCGATCTCTTGACCTCGTGATCCGCCAGCCTCAGCTCCCAAAGTGCTGAGATTATAGACATGAGCCACCACACCCAGCCTTATTCTGTTGATACTGTCTTTCTGCTCCTGCAGACATTCTCCTCCTCTTCCTCCTCCTTCTCTGTTGGTACTGTCTTTCTGCTTCTGCAAACATCCTATTTTTCTCCTCCTCTTCCTTCTCTCTACCTCCTCCACCTCCTTCTTCTTCTGGGTCAAGAGTAGGCAAAACATCTTTCCTCTCCAGGCCATCAACTTCATCTTCATCTGTGCTATATTCCTTCATTGTTTCAATGCTAACAAAGAGGATGGCTCTTTTTGGGACTTTCTTCTTTCCTCATATGACTCCCAGTTTTATATTTTCAAAGCCTCTTTTGTCAGTCATCCAATCTCATGTTTCCCCTTGAGATAAAATTTGGTTTATGCTTTCCCTGACATCAACGGTTCCTTTTGGACCATCTAAAGTTTAAATCTTTTAAGTGGGGTTTTATGGGAACACATCAGAGGACAAATTGACTCAACAAGTCACAGATGGCTTCATGGAGAATGTGAAAATTAAGCTGAGCTCAAAGGCCAAATAAACAGCAAACGGGCAAATATTCAGATACGTAGAGATTTAATCTGTGATTTAAAATGGAGAGTAGGCCGGGCGTGGTGGCTTACACCTGTAATCCCAGCACTTTGGGAGGCCGAGGTGGGCAGATCATGAGGTCAGGAGATCGAGACCATCCTGGGTAACACAGTGAAACCCCATCGCTACTAAAAAAAAAAAAAAAAAAAAAATACAAAAAATTAACCAGGTGTGGTGGCACGTGCCTATAGTCCCAGGTGCTCAGGAGATTGAGAGAGGAGAATCACTTGAACCCAGAAGGCAGACATTGCAGTGAGCCAAGATCGCGCCACTGCACTCCAGCCTGGGCGACAGAGTGAGATTCTGTCTCAAATAAATAAATAAATAATTAAAATAAAATAAAATAAAATGGAGAGTAAATGGAATGGAGGATGTGCCTGACACTGTCCATTTAGCCTTTGGCTTCCCTCTCCACTCCATTCTTCTCCATCATGCTCTGTGCCCTAGGAAGCTTACCTGCATTGGTAGACTTGCTTATCCTCTGGATTCGAGTTGGGTTTAGCTAGCTTGGAGGTAAGAGGGTGGGGAGAGAGTGAAGTATTCGAGATATTTATTCCTTTGTACCCTTCCCTACCATGTTTCCATGGCTCATTCACTCTCTCTACTGAAGTCCACAACTTCTGTCTAGAGTCCTGCTCTGTACACTTCTCTCTCTGGGTCCTGGCAGAGCTCCTTCCCCTCAGCCTTCAAACCTAGATATTCAGTTGTAACAGTCCCCCACCCACCCTAAAGCCAGCCTGGGAATACTATACCATGTCCTGTTGGCTCCCTAAAGTTTGCCCATGTTTGTAAATAATTCCCTTACTAAAAATCTCCTATAATTATGCAGGCTAATGTGCCACCCATTTCTTGCTGTTACCTTAATACTGTTGCTGTGATTACAGGAATCATTTAACATGCCTCTACATTTTCATAATTGTGAAATCACAATGTATCTTATCAGTGATGCGTAGGTTCCATTGTGCCTCTTGGTCCCTGACCCAAAGCTGTTGTGAAATCAATGGCATATAATCATAATACATAGTCATATAATCAATGGCATGTTAGAATTGAGGAACTATGGTATATAGTGAAAGATACTCTAGTGAAGGGCTGAAAAGGCCTATCTCAAATTATTGTGGAAAAAAGACCATTTGAATTTTACTGTATAGGCAACCGAGAGCAATTGCTTGGCTTCTAGAACAGAGTGCTGTAATTAGGCTTGTGATACAAAAAATAATAAACTTTCAACAGTATGAAGGGTGGACTGAATATAGAGGTCTGAATACAGGAAGGCCAATTAGGCTGCTGTTGCAGTAATTCAGATGAAAAGCAGTGAAGGTCCAAGTAGGGCAATTAGAGTAGAAATAAAGAGGATGAGATAGATATAACAACCTGATGAGCTGCTACAGTTGCAAGAAAAAGTGGTTAAATCATGATAGCTCAAGTATTGGGTTTATAACCTACAGCAAATCTGAAAGGATAGGTACAGACCCACAAAGCTTCCTTCTCCTAGGCGTTAGGAACAATAGCACCATCTATGTGGAAATCAGGGAAGAGTTCTCAATCTTATACCAATAACTTTTCTTTTCTTTTTTTTTTTTTTTTTTTTGAGATAGGGTCTCTCTATATCATCCAGACTGGTCTCAAACTGCTGGGCTCAAGTAATCTTCCCAACATACCAAGAACTGTGAAGGCCATAAGATAACAATTAAAACTGGATGATGGGACGGGCATGGTGACTCATGCCTTCAAAACCCAGCACTTTGGGAGGCTGAAGCAGAAGGATCACTTGAGCCCAGATGTTCAAGACCAGTTTGGGCAACATAGTGAGACTCCGTCTCTATTTTTAAAAAATGGAAGAAACATAACATAAAAAATGAAACTGGATGATGGGTAAATGAGATTTATTGTTATTCCTCCAGCTTTTGTTTAATGTTTGGAGATTTTTATATTAAAAAATTTAAATAATTTTTTAAACTTTGAGAAACATCTCTCAAATACAGAAGAATTTGTACTAAATTGAAGAAAAAATAGAGAGACAAAAACATTAGAGGTTAGGAACACAGTCTGTAAGCAAGACTGAGTTCATTTCTAAATCAGAAACCAAGACCCACAAAATACTCAAGCTTCCCATAGCTTCAGCCCTCTTCCTCTCTCTCTTAAGCCATAGAAGGGGATAATCCTAATTCTAAAACTTATAAAGCCTTGACTATGTACCAGGAACCATTTCATACATCTTACAAGCATTAACTCATTCAATCCTAACTGTATTCTCCTGTTACAGATAAGGAAACTGAGCCACAGAGAAGTTCAGAAGTTCAAGGGCAGCTGGGCACAGTGGCTCATACTTGTAATCCTAGCACTCTGGGAGGCTGAGGCAGGTGGATCATGAGGTCAGGAGATCGAGACCATCCTGGCCAACATGGTGAAACCCCATCTCTACTAAAAATACAAAAATTAGTTGGGTGTGGTGGTGCGTGCCTGTAATCCCAGCTACATGGAAAGCTGAGGCATGAAAATCACTTGAACCCAGAAGGCAGAGGTTGCAATGAGCTGAGATCACGCCACTGCACTCCAGCCTGGCGACAGAGCAAGACTGTCAAAAAAAGAAAGAAAGAAAGGAAGAAAGGAAGAAAGGAAGAAAGGAGACATCCAAAGGCACACAGATGGTAAACAACACACAAAATCAGACATTCTGGTTCCAGAAGCTGAGTTTGTACACACTGCATATCACAGAGTATAGTGTAGATGTTATTACAAAGAGAATATACCCATTCCTAATATTATGGTACAGTTTACAGTTCCCAAGTAAAAAGAGAGTGGACAGTCAAGCAGATTTCACCAACATTTTTTGGGTGAAAAGCGGATTTGGACGGAACTGCTCATAAATGAACCATGGAAAAAGTCTACTATAATAAATAAGTACACAAACTAAAAGAAAGAAAACATCATGGTACTATTGGATAATAGTTCAGAAAAAATAAAGGTTTTTATATAACACACTATATAAAGGTTTTTATATAACACATTAAGCCAAAAAAATTGCTAAACAATCCAAAGATTTAAACTTAAGATCTAAAAACATGAAACTGCATAAAAAATAATTAAATACACACACACACACACACACTCAGTGTGCAGATGGGTGGATTAAAAATATATAGATATAAATAGGGCCAGGTGCAGTAGCTCACCTGTAAGTGCCTGTAATCCTAGAACTTTGGGAAGTTCACAAGGCAGGAGGATCACTTGAGCCTGGAGTTTGAGACCAAGCTAGGCAACACAAGGAGATCCTGTCTCTACAAAATTTTTTTAAAAAATTAGCCAAGCACGGTGGTGCACATCTGCAGTCCTAGCAACCCAGAGGGGTGAGGTGGAAGGATCACTTGAGCCCAGGAGGCCAAGACTGCAGTGAGCCATGTTCACGCCACTACACTCCAGCATGGGTGACAGAATGAGACTTTGTCTCAAAAAAAAGTATAACGTGCATACTTTTATATTATAAATATTTATATATACTATAAATATATATTTTATATACATATATTACATATAAGATATTTTTTAAATATTGATAATTATTCAAGATTGATATTTGGTATTGAGCATAGCAATGGGAACATGGTGAGCATATTCAGGGAGGTAATGAAAGACAAGAGTTGTTAAAAAATGAAAAGATTACATAAGTGTCTGTAAACAATTATTCTTCATTATAAGAATCAATAACAAGGATGGCATCAGCGCAAGGCTGGACAGGCAGTTGCTAGGCAGATGTACTCAGAAATATTTTTTGTGTACTCTTGTGATGGCTTTTGTGCAAGGTTGTGGTTTTTGCAGTCTTTTTTGGTAGTTTTAATCAGGTATACAAGCGTGACAACCCTCCCTCTGTGGCCTTCTCTGGCTCCATATTTCGGGGTTTGACATGAGTGACTCCTTTTTGATCCTGACAACTTTCATATGTCCCCCTTTTGATCAAAATCTTTTTCTACAAGCATTGCTGATCAGTTATCCCATAGTTAGGGTTTTGTTTTGTTTTGTTTTGTTTTTTCCCACTTTTAAAAAAAGTAGGCCAGGCGTGGTGGCTCACGCCTGTAATCCCAGCACTTTGAAAGGCCAAGGCAGGCAGATCACTTGAGCTCAGAAGTCCGAGACTAGCCTGGCCAACATGGTGAAATCCTGTCTCTACTAAAAATACAAAAATTAGCTGGACATGGTGGTGCATGCCTGTAGTCCCAGTTACTCGGGTGGCTGAGGCAAAAGAATCGCTTGAACCCAGGAGGCAGAGGTTGCCATGAGCCAAGATCGCACCATTGTACTCCGGCCTGGGTGGCAGAGTGAGACTCTGTCTTAAAAAAAAAAAAAAAATGTATAAACAGTGTCTTGATATGTTTCCCAGACTGGAGTGTCTGTTCATAGGCTCAGTCAATGTGCTCTATAGCCTTGAACTGGGCTGAAGTGATCCTCTTGCTTCAGCCTCCTGAGTAACTGGGACTGGAGGCAAATGCCATCACACCCAGCTATGGAGTTAGGTTTTGATTGTCCCTCAATGCCAAGACTTATGTGTCCCAGGTTGTTATCTAGTCCTACATTGGAGTGACTCATGACTAAGAGTGGCAAAACATTTTTAGCGAGGGAGGTTTGGAGGAAGTGACTCTCGGGCTAAATCCGCCGGGAGTCGATTGTTAAGTTTTTGTGTGTTCCATAAGTGTTGTCTATCATCTCAAAGTGCTGGACCAGCATTATTCTGCAAAGAGTTGTATATCTGCAGAAATGTGACAGGCAGCAAGTACAAAGTTAAAAAGGAAAACACTAAGTAAAATTAATAGTAATATGATAATCCCAGTTTGCATAATGTTTTTAAGCCATCAGCCTAGGCTTAAAGGCAACCAATTGAATAAATCAAATGGCCATGGGAAATTGGATAAGACCCTGATTTATTTTTTGTTGTTGTTGTTGTTGTTTGTTTGTTTTTTGAGACTGAATCTCATTCTGTTGCCCAGGCTGGAGTGCAGTTGCACAATCTTGGCTCACTGCAACCTCCGCCTCCTGGGACCAAGTGACTCTCCTGACTCAGCCTCCTGAGTAGCTGGGATTACAGGTGCATGCCACCACGCCCAGCGAATTTTTGTATTTTTAGTAGACATAGTGTTTCACCATGTTGGCTAGGCTGGTCTTGAACTCCTGAGCTCAAGTGATCCATCCACCTCAGTCTCCCAAAGTACTGAGATTACAGGTGCAAGCCACCGCACCCGGCCATGTGAGATCTGCTGTAACCATGGCTTCTTTTCTTATTTTGTGTATTTGGGTCTCAATGTCCCCAGAAGAATTTATCCTGGTACAGAATGTAGTGTTAGTGTTGATACAGATATCTCTGTTTAGCTAGTAGGTAGCAATCCTGTTAGTTAGCATTCCATGGCTTGGTTAAATTAAAGCAGAGAGCGCTAGTTCAAAATTATTAGCATAATATGAACAGAAAGTTGTATTAGGGATGTTGCTGAAGTTATCCATTAACTAAAGGATTTCTTAGATCAGGTTCTGTCAAGTTACATGCAATAGCTACTAATTGTGAAATTTCCATTACAACTGTCAAAGACAGAAGGTAGGCATAAGCAAAGGAAAAATTAATAGGGATAAGAGTCATTATGATGGAGAATCTTATTCCAATGTCTTGGGAAAACCCATCCACAGTATGAAACTGTCAAATTCATATCCTGGTTTCAGTGTGAATGTTTCTGGTCATGGCACTGGGTGGTCCAGTGAACTTTTGGGGAAGTCCTTACATTAGACATGAGATTTGTCCCTTAAAAGTTATTTGGTGTTATCTCAAAAGGCCTGAAAAACAGCAGTTCCTTTTTTGTTTGTTTGTTTGTTTGTTTTTTCGATACAGAGTCTTGCTCTGTCACCAGGCTGGAGTACAGTGGCTCAATCTCGGTTCACTACAATCTCCGCCTCCTGGGTTCAAGCGATTCTCCTGCCTCAGCTTCCCAAGCAGCTGGGATTAGAAGCACGGGCCACCACGCCCGGATAATTTTTGTATTTTTAGTAGAGATGGGGTTTCACTGTGTTGGCGAGGCTGGTTTTGATCTCCTGACCTCGTGATCCACCCGCCCCCAAAGTGCTGGGATTACAGGCGTGAGCCACCACACCTAGCCTAAATTATTTAAATATAACATCCCAGTCAAAATCTTGCTAGTAAAGCCAACATTTTCAATTGTATCCTGTTACAAAGAGAGCAGATCTTATTGAACTTATGCAAACTATTTTATTTAATTTATCTATCATTTATTTGTTTGTTTATTTATTTTTTGAGACGGAGTTTCACTTTGTCGCCCAGGCTGGAGGGCAATGGTGCTATCTCAGCTCACTGCAACCTCCGTCTCCCGGTTCAAGCGATTCTCCTGCCTCAGCCTCTGGAGTAGCTGGGATTGCAGAGGCCCACCACCACACTCAGCTAATTTTTGTATTTTTAGTAGAGACAGAGTTTTACCATGTTGGCCAGGCTGGTCTGGAACGCCTGACCCCAGGTGATCCACTTGCTTCGGCCTCCCAAAGTGCTGGGATTACAGGCGTGAGCCACCATGCCTAGTCAAAACTATTGATTTTTAAAAATTTAAACTAAAATACAAATAGTTTCTGAATTTTGGAGGAATCAGGTAGGAAGAAAGTAAATTCTTCCAATTTTATTTACAAATGTATGCATTATCAAATTTCCATAAACTATAACTAGTTATGAGAAAAAGTTTCCTTAAATCTGGAAAACAAAACATTTAAGTAAAGAGCCAACAATGTTTCAAATGAAAGTTATAAAAACATTATCCTTTTCAGTTATACAATCTCATGTAATTAATTTTTGTTTTACTTGGTCTTGATGAACAGTTTCATGAACTCATCAGTTTCTTCATTAGTATTCTGTAAATTTTTACCAGAACCATTGATTTTAAAGTTATCAGAAACCTGTATTCAAGAGCATTTGCTAGAGTCTTTCCATGAATCTGATTGCAGATGCTTTTATTTTTTGTTTATTTTATTTTATTTTAAATAGAGACAGGGTCTTGTCATATTGCTCAGGCTGATCTTGAACCTGTAGCCGCAAGTGATCCTCCTGTCTCAGCCTCCCAAAGTGCTGGCATTACAGGCATAAGCCACCATACCCAGGCTGAATGCAGATGCTTTAGTGAAAAATCAAACCTGTGGATGACAGAGACTTTGAATAGACATGGTGAAAAATCTGACAAAAGTTTAGCAATTGACAAGGAAATTCAGTTATTTCTATTTCATGTATCATTTTAAGATAACCAGAATCATGACTGACAGTAACACATCAGGATCATCGGACTTTCAGAAATTTTACATAATCTTCGGAACAATCACAGTGTTAATATATAGAATATCAATATGATATTCATATAAATATAACTTTAACAAAGATTTAACATCGTTTATTTGACAATGCTTCCCATACAATTTAATACATCTAACAAGCCTAATTATTAACATTTCTACCAGAGAGAAATACATTCTTGGAGGCTCTCCAGAGGTCCAAGTGGAAAAATCTCAAAGTTAATTGTAGGTCAAGAAAACTTAATTTAGAAGTTTGATACTGAGGAAGCCTGCCAAAGATGTCAAAAGGTTTAAAACATCTGATCAAAATGGGATCACATGTCATTGTGAAATAATAGTCATTCACTTAACCAGAATGGTAATTAAAATATTTCAAAAGCAAATACAGAATATTACATAGATGCAAAATAAAAACAAAAACAAAATAAAACAAAGGAACTTTAACTCTTTTAAAGCTCAGTTTTCCTACATAATAAAAAACCTAATAAAAACAATATGATACACAGGAAATTATCTTGATAAAACACCAAATCTTTGTTTCCTAGGCCAATTACCAAAGCGTAAAGAAAAACCTCCTGTATTGTGATTGCTTTTCTTTATGGGAAGCACATTCAGATAACCTGGAAGTCAGATTTGATATAAAGGTACTTGAATTCAATCAGACACTGGAAGAGTGTATGTCCAAGGTTATGAGTGCACACTGCATCATGTAAGTAAACAAGAAAACCAGTCCCTTGAGCACAGAGAATATATGGCTCTTAGAAAAAGCAAAAGCATGTGAAATTTCTTGATTACATGGAACAATCCAGATACATCAAGAAAAGTCAAGAGTACAGAATCTAGTTGTATTGGAGGAAAGCATTGCTCTCCTAGGCCTTCAAGACAAACATATTCAGTGTCAGGTCACAACAGCAGAGTTAGGACTGGAGAAAAAAAGTTACAATAGTTGACAAAAGTGCTGAAGGCAAGAGTCATCACCCCAGCCAAACAAAAAGAGTACCTTCTCAAGGAGAAAAAGAGAAGAAACAGAAGGTAATGATGCCTGACCCACAAATCACATGCAGTGAGATGTAGCAAAATTTGAACTTCTGAGGTATGAATCTGAAAAGCTTCCAAAGAAAAACTCTATTTTGAGAAATAAATTACTATTCTAAATGAAGAAGATAGCATTTTTAACCTGTAATTACGGAAATTAAATGGAGACTATAAAACAGAAAAAAGCTTAGTTTAAAAGACGGTTAAAAACTTGAAACAGATTTCAGAATTAGAAATCAAAACCTCTTACAAATTGTATGAAGAGCAGATCAATACTCCAAAAAAAGTTGTTCTAACATAGGGAACTAAAATTTTAGTTTTGTATCCATAACATATTTGTATATATGTATACATATGTAGCCATTTTTATTTAATAATACATATAATTAAATCTAAGTCTTTAGAAATATTTATAAATAATTCTCTTCTAATTTTAGCCAACTTCATCACTTCTCAGCCTTTTTGCTAAAACCAAGTGTAATTTTAGCCAACTTGATCACACACAAAATTTCTTTCGTAAGAGTCATCTTTCAAAAAAATCTGTGACCTACTCAGACCTTTGGTTTTGTCCTATTTATAGTTGCTTTTCTTTAACCACCAGTCATTTTACTTTAGGACAAAATTTACTTTTTTTCTTTTGATTTTGACCACTTGAGATTCTCATACCAAAAAAAAAAAAAAAAAAAAACCTCTTCTCTTTTTAACCTCCCTTTCCAAAAATATATCTTTATACCTATAACTTTCTATGCAAGCCTGTCTTCTACCTACTGGTTGCTTTCTGTCTTGCTGCTATCTTCTTTCTAAATTTACTTTTAAAATAACCTTAAATAACCTCTGAATTTAGACAAAACTACTCTTTTCTTTTAAAAAATTCTCATCTTCAAAATTTTTCTCATCAAAAACACAACTTAATTTCTTGCACATCTTGCATGCAGAATCACATATGTTAATTAGAATTTTTAACTCTCAGTAACCCTAATTTCTAGTGAAAGCCCAGGAAGCAAGCAAACTCTGAACTATCTGACATACATCAACCTCCTATGAATATGTATTTCATAATCTGTAGAAACACGTGCTTTCTCATAAAACAATTTTCCAATGTGAAACAGAACGTATTTATTAATAAGCCCAAATACCTTTTTTCTTTCTTTGAAACTTAAAAAGCCAAAAGCAGGCCAGGTGTGGTGCTTCATGCCTACAATCCTAGCACTTGGGGAGGCTGAGGTGAGAGGACCTCTCGAGCCCAGGAGTTCAAGACAAGCTTGGCCAACATACAGAGACCCCATCTCTACAAAAAAAAAAATCAAAGGCCGGGCGTTGGTGGCTCACGCCTGTAATCCCAGCACTTTGGGAGGCCAAGACAGGCAGATCACGTGAGGTCAAGAGTCTGAGAGCAGCCTGACCAACATGGAGAAACCCCATCTCTACTAAAAATACAAAATTATATGGGTGTGGTGGCACATGCCCGTAATTCCAGCTACTCGGGAGGCTAGACAGGAGAATCGCTTGAACCTGGGAGGCAAAGGTTGCAGTGAGCCGAGATTGCACCATTGCACTCCAGCCTGGGCAACAAGAGTGCAACTCCAGCTCAAAAAAAAAAAGAAAAAAAAAAATTCAAAAAATTAGCTGGGCATAGTGGTTCACACCTGTAGTCCTAGCTACTGAGAGGCTAAGCTGGGAGGATCTGCTCGAGCCTGGGAGGTAGAGATTGCAGTGAGCTGTGATCATGCATTCCAGCCTGGGTGAGAGTGAGATCCTGTCTCAAAAAAAAAAAAAAAAAAAAAAAAAAGAGCCAGGCACAGTGGCTCATGCCTGTAATCCCAGCACTTTGGGATGCCGAGGCGGGCGGATCACCTGAGGTCAGGAGTTCGAGACCAGCCTGGCCAACATGGTGAAACCCTATCTCTACTAAAAATACAAAAATCAGCCGGGCGTGGTGGCAGGCACCTGTAATCTCAGCTTCTTGGAAGGCTGAGGCAGGAGAATCGCTTGAACCTGGGAGGCGGAGGTTGCAGTGAGTTGAGATTGTGCCATTGCACTCTAGCCTGGGGGACAAGAGCAAAACTTTGTCTCAAAAAAGAAAATAAAAAGCCAAAAGTAAATTAATTTGAATCTATGTTCAGTAATTAATGTTTTTATATTTTATTTTATTTGGCTATGACCCAGACATTTAATGAATAACTATTACTTATTTAACATAACTTTAAGATCTCAAATTATATGAAAAGTTCATTTATAAATGCTTATTCCCTTTTCATTTACCTAATTTATTTTTTAAAATTATACCTAGATTACTTATGAAAACAGATATTACACAGAGCTAATCATTATTTCAAGTTACCTTTCTGTCAGTCATTTTTACAGCATGTGAATGTTAGATGTTCACCTAAAGTAAGATCCTTAAAGTTAATTATATGGATATTTTATTGATAACTTAGAAGATACAGCTGTTTTCACTAAAGTAACAGTATTAAACTAGTCTTATTCATCAAAAAGTTGCACAAAAATAGGCTGGGCATGATGGTTCATGCCTGTAATCCTGACACTTTGGGAGGCTAAGGTGGAAGGATCACTTGAGCCTAGGAGTTTGAGACTAGCCTGAGCAACATAGTGAAACCCTGTCTCTATAAAAAAATTAAAAAGAAAAAAAAAGTCCCATCTATTTGGGAGGCTGAGGTGAGAGGATTGCTTGAGTCTGAGAAGTTGAGGCTGCAATGACTCATGATCATGTCACTGCACTCCAGACTGGGAAACAGAGCAAGATCCTGTCTTAAAAAAAAAGAAAAAAAAAAGGAAGGCCGGGTGTGGTGGCTCATGCCTGTAATCCCAGCACTTTTGGAGGCTGAGGTGGGAGGATCACCTGAGGTTGGGAGTTTGAGACCAGTCTGACCAACATGGTGAAAACCCATCTCTATTAAAAATACAAAATTAGCTGGGCGTGACGGCACTTGTCTGTAATCCCAGTTACTCAGGAGGCTGAGGCAGGAAAATCATTTGAACCTGGGAGACAGAGGTTGCAGTGAGCAGAGATTGCATTATTGTACTCCAGCCTGGATAACAAGAGCAAAACTCTGTCTCAAAAAAAAAGTGCCATAAACTGTATTAGTCAGGGTTCCCTAGAGGGATAGACTAATAGGATACATATATATGTTTATAGATATATAGGGGAGTTTATTAAGTATTAACTTACATGATCACAAGGTCCAACAATAGGCTGTCTGCAAGCTTGAGGTGGAAGGAAACCCAGTCCAAGTCTCAAAACTGAAGAACTTGGAGTCCAATGTTCAAGGACAAGAAGCATCCAGCATGGGAGAAAGATGTAGGCTGGGAAGCTAGGCCAGTCTCTCCTTTTCACGTTTTTCTGCCTGCTTTATATTAGCTGGCAGCTGATTAGATGGTGCCCACCAGATTAAGGGTGGATCTGCCTTCCCCAGGCCACTGACTCAAATATTTATCTCTTTTGGTAACACCCTCACAGACACACCCAGGATCAATACATTGTATCCTTCAATCTAATCAAGTTGGCACTCAGTATTAACCATCACACAAAGACCATTTTGCTTTTAAGGCTGGAATTACAGTTTTATGACCTTTGTGTTGAGTCCTGACACTTTAAAACAGCTAGAACAAATATAAAATTGAACAATAAATACAGGCAAAAATATATGCTCACAATTCTAAAAACATTTCTATTTTACTGACACATTTAAAACCAGCTTATCTATCAAAGATTCACTTAAGTCACATAAACGAAAAGGCATTTGGATTAATTACTCCATATTTCAACAGTTTTAGATATAATTTTACATGAGTACCCATTTATCTCTAAGCCAATCTAAATAGGATTCTTTAAGGGATTTCTGGTCCATTATGCCAGATTTTACCATGTAGACATCACATATAACACGCATAAACACATATGTTAACAAAGATCTTAATAGCTTTCACTTTTAAATGTATTCATAAGACTGTACAATATAGTAACATAAATTCATTGGTTGTATCTAAGTTACATCCCCATAGCAGTCGGTGAAAAGAAAAAATTCTCTTACCTTTTTTTTTTTAAAGCCTCAAATTTAGTGGTTAGTTTCTCAGGTGTTTTTACATTTCAGCTAGGACTCACTGAATTGTGTAATGGCTGCTGAGGCATGCAAAAAAAAAAAAAAAAAAAACTCACCAGAAAATACATGAGGTAAATTTTACAGAAATCAGAAGAGTATACTCTCCAGAAAGATAAAATGTCTTTGTACCAGAAAGGATTTGTCAGAAAAATATGTATTTTCTAGTCTCAAGAGGGATACAAGGTCCTTTATCAAGGCAGCCATTATCCAAAAAAAATCCCACAGAAAGTCAAAAGAACTCACCAAAATGAGGGAGTTCAAGAACCTGAGAGGAGATTCACCATGACAGAAAAGGAGAGCTGTAGGATTGGAGAGCTCAAAGGGGTCAATGTGGGAACTTCACGTGATTCCAGGGTCACCGATCCATCAAGGCGAGCTCACTTTGGTTCCACTTCTCAACACCAGATTATGTCAACCTAAATAACAGGCATAGAGAGACTCTATAAAAGAAAATGATGGTTTTGGGGATTGAGCATTGCAATGAGAATACAGGGAGCATGTTCTGGGAAGTAAAAGGGTTTTTCAAGGAAAAACGAGGGGGATTATATAACTATTTTGAAACAATTATCTTTGACTACAGAGACCAATAACAAGGATGGTGTCGGTCCAAGGCTGGACAGGCAGTTGCTCAGCACATGTGCTCACAGAAGTATTTTTATTTTTCACAGAAGTATTTTTTTGTGTGAGCTTGAAGTAGCCTCTGTGTAAGGTCGTGGTTTTTGCTGTCTTTCGTGACAGTTCTTGTTATCAGGCATACGTGTGTGAGAACCCTCCTTTCAAGGCCTTCCATTTGCCAGGGTTTTACACAAATGATTCCATTTTCATTCTGACAAGTTTTGTTATATAAACTGAAACTACATTGCATGTAATATTTCATAAAATCACCAAAGCACAAAAAGTTTGATAACGGGTTTGGTAGAGTGGCTCAAGCCTGTAATCTCAGCACTTTGGGAGGCTGAGGCGGACAGATTGCCTGAGGTCAGTTTGAAACCAGCCTGGCCAACAAGGTAAAACCTCGTCTCTACTAAAAATACAAAAATTAGTCAGGCATGGCGGCCCATGCCTATAATCCCAGCTACTTGGGAGGCTGAGGCAGAAGAATGTCTTGAACCTGGGAGGTGAAGGTTGCAGTGAGCCGAAATTGCGCCACTGCACTTCAGCCTGGGCAGCAGAGCAAGAGTCCATCTCAAAGTTTGATAATTTATTAATCAGAGTATGAGGCAATAGGCACTATCATATGTTGATAGTGAGAATGTTAATTCAATCTCTGCCCAGGATGTTTTACAATATCTATGAAAATCACATATGCACACCTAATAATTTATCTTTTTGTTTGTTTGTTTGTTTGAGACAGAGTCTCACTCTGTCACCCAGGCTGGAATGCAGTGGCATGATCTCGGCTCACTGCAATCTCCTCCTCCTGGGTTCAAGTGATTCTCCTGCCTCAGCCTCCTGAGTAGCTGGGATTACAGGCATGTGCCATCACGCCCAGCTCATTTTCTTGTGTTTTTAGTAGAGACGGGGTTTCACCATGTAGGCCAGGCTGGTCTTGAACTCCTGAGCTCAAGAGATCCACCTGCCTCGGGCTCCTGAAGTGTCAGGATTACAGGCGTGAGCCATGTCGCCCGTCCTACTAATTCCTCTTCTCAAGTCTATTCCAATGAATTGTGTATAATGGAAAGTTATGGACCATTCTTTGCATTAGAAAAAATGTTTTTGTTTTTGTTTTTTTAAAAAGAAAACACACAGAAAAGACTCCAAGATACTGGTTAGGTGAATTATTCCTCATCTATGAAATGAAATAATTTGCAGTCAATGAAAAGATTTAGGCAACTTTCTATATACTTATATGAAAGTATCACCTACAAATATGTAAAAAGAAGTAACACAAAGCATATACAGTATACTCCCATTTGAGCATGTGTATTTTTTTTTTTTTTAGTACATACATATATACTCAAAAATAAGTGGTAGTACAGAGATAAGATTGTTTTAGGTGCATGCAGGGAAATCATCAGGTCAATAGTTAAGGAGTAAAATTTATTCTATCTCCTACTTTACATTCCTTATTTCTCCATTTCCCCCTCCATGTTGACTGCAGCCAGTTTAAGTATTCACATAAAAACAACTTTCTCAAGAAAATGCTCTTAACTTCCAGTCTACTTTCTCAGGATTGTAGAAATCTTCCCAGAAGCCCTCTAGTGGACAAAACTTTAACACCGTACATTGGCCTGTTTTTGGAGACCAATGAAAAAGCAACAGGATTGCCACAAATAGTTCAGACCAGTAGTTCTCAACCTGAGATGATTTCACTGTCTAGGAGTCACTTGGCAATATCTGGAGATATTTTTAGTTGTGACATCTTAGAGAAAGGGTGCACTAGCATTTAAAGGATAGAAGCCAGGGATACTGCTAAACGTCTCACAATACATAAAACAACCTCCACAACTAAGAATTACCTGACCCAGGGCGGAGCAAGATGGCCGAATAGGAACAGCTCCAGTCTCCAACTCCTGGCGCGAGCGACACAGAAGACCGGTGATTTCTGCATTTTCAACTGAGGTACTGGGGTCATCTCACTGGGGAGTGCCGGACAATCGGTGCTGGTCAGCTGCTACAGCCCGACCAGAGAGAGCTGAAGCAGGGCGAGGCATTGCCTCACCTGGGAAGCGCAAGGGGGAAGGGAATCCCTTTTCCTAGCCAGGCGAACTGAGACACACAACACCTGGAAAATCGGGTAATTCCCACCCCAATACTGCGCTTTAAGCAAATGGGCACACCAGGAGACTATACCCACACCTGGCCGGGAGGGTCGCACGGCCACAGAGCCTCCCTCATTGCTAGCACAGCAGTCTGCGATCTAACCACAAGGCAGCAGCGAGGCTGGGGGAGGGGCGCCCGCCACTGCTGAGGCTTAAATAGGTAAACAAAGCCGCTGGGAAGCTGGAACTGGGTGGAGCTCACAGCAGCTCAAGGAAACCTGCCTGCCTCTGTAGACTCCACCTCTGGGGACAGGGCACAGCTAAAACACAACAGGGGAAGCAGCAGAGGCCTGTGCAGACCCGAACGACTCCGTCTGACAGATTTGAAGAGAGCAGTGGATCTCCCAACACAGAGGTTGAGATCTGAGAACGGACAGACTGCCTGCTCAAGTGGGTCCCTGACGCCTGAGTAGCCTAACTGGGAGACATCCCCCACTAGGGGCAGTCTGACACCCCACACCTCGCAGGGTGGAGTACACCCCTGAGAGGAAGATTCCAAAGTAAGAATCAGACAGGTACCCTCGCTGTTCAGCAATATTGTATCTTCGGCAACCTCTGCTGCTGATACCCAGGCAAACAGGGTCTGGAGTGGACCTCAAGCAATCTCCAACAGGCCTACAGCTGAGGGTCCTGACTATTAGAAGGAAAACTATCAAACAGGAAGAACACCTATACCAAAACCCCATCAGTACGTCACCATCATCAAAGACCAGAGACAGATAAAACCACAAAGATGGGGAAGAAGCAGGGCAGAAAAGCTGGAAATTCAAAAAATAAGAGCGCATCTCCCCCTGCAAAGGAGCGCAGCTCATCGCCAGCAACGGATCAAAGCTGGTCAGAGAATGACTTTGACGACATGAGAGAAGAAGGCTTCAGTCCATCAAACTTCTCACAGCTAAAGGAGGAATTACGTACCCAGCGCAAACAAACTAAAAATCTTGAAAAAAGAGTGGAAGAATTGATAGCTAGAATAATTAATGCAGAGAAGGTCATAAATGAAATGACAGAGATGAAAACCATGACACGAGAAATACGTGATAAATCCACAAGCTTCAGTAACTGACTTGATCAACTGGAAGAAAGAGTATCAGCGATTGAGGATCAAATGAATGAAATGAAGGGAGAAGAGAAAGCAAAAGAAAAAAGAAGAAAAAGAAATGAACAAAGCCTGCAAGAAGTATGGGATTATGTAAAAAGACCAAATCTACGTCTGATTGGGGTGCCTGAAAGTGAGGGGGAAAATGGAACCAAGTTGGAAAACACTCTTCAGGATATCATCCAGGAGAACTTCCCCAACCTAGTAGGGCAGGCCAACATTCAAATTCAGGAAATACAGAGAACACCACAACGAGAAGAGCAACTCCAAGACACATCATTGCCAGATTCACCAAAGTTGAAATGAAGGAAAAAATCTTAAGGGCAGCCAGAGAGAAAGGTCGGGTTACCCACAAAGGGAAGCCCATCAGACTAACAGCAGACCTCTCGGCAGAAACTCTACAAGCCAGAAGAGAGTTGGGGGCCAATATTCAACATTCTTAAAGAAAAGAATTTTCAACCCAGAATTTCATATCCAGCCAAACTAAGTTTCATCAGTGAAGGAGAAATAAAATCCTTTACAGATAAGCAAATGCTTAGAGATTTTGTCACCACCAGGCCTGCCTTACAAGAGACCCTGAAGGAAGCCCTAAACATGGAAAGGAACAACCGGTACCAGCCATTGCAAAAACATGCCAAAATGTAAAGACCATCGAGGCTAGGAAGAAACTGCATCCACTAACAAGCAAAATAACCAGTTAATATCATAATGGCAGGATCAAGTTCACATATAACAATATTAGCCTTAAATGTTAATGGACTAAATGTTCCAATTAAAAGACACAGACTGACAAACTGGATAAAGAGTCAAGACTCATCATTCCGCTGTATTCAGGAGACCCATCTCACATGCAGAGACATACATAGGCTCAAAATAAAGGGATGGAGGAAGATCTACCAAGCAAATGGAGAACAAAAAAAAGCAGGGGTTGCAATCCTAGTCTCTGATAAAATAGACTTTAAACCATCAAAGATCAAAAGAGACAAAGAAGGCCATTACATAATGGTAAAGGGATCAATTCAACAGGAAGAGCTAACTATCCTAAATATATATGCACCCAATACAGGAGCACCCAGATTCATAAAGCAAGTCCTTAGAGACTTACAAAGAGACTTAGACTCCCATACAATAATAATGAGAGACTTCAACACTCCACTGTCAACATTAGACAGATCAACGAGACAGAAAGTTAACAAGGATATCCAGGAATTGAACTCATCTCTGCACCAAGCGGACCTAATAGACATCTACAGAACTCTCCACCCCAAATCAACAGAATATACATTCTTCTCAGCACCACATAGCACTTATTCCAAAATTGACCACATAATTGGAAGTAAAGCACTCCTCAGCAAATGTAAAAGAACAGAAATTATAACAAACTGTCTCTCAGACCACAGTGCAATCAAACTAGAACTCAGGACTAAGAAACTCAATCAAAACCGCTCAACTACATGGAAACTGAACAACCTGCTCCTGAATGACTACTGGGTACATAACGAAATGAAGGCAGAAATAAAGATGTTCTTTGAAACCAATGAGATCAAAGATACAACATACCAGAATCTCTGGGACACATTTAAAGCAGTGTGTAGAGGGAAATTTATAGCACTAAATGCCCACAAGAGAAAGCTGGAAAGATCTAAAATGGACACTCTAACATCACAATTAAAAGAACTGGAGAAGCAAGAGCAAACACATTCAAAAGCTAACAGAAGGCAAGAAATAACTAAGATCAGAGCAGAAGTGAAGGAGATAGAGACACAAAAAACCCTCCAAAAAATCAATGAATCCAGGAGTTGGTTTTTTGAAAAAATCAACAAAATTGACAGACCACTAGCAAGAATAATAAAGAAGAAAAGAGAGAAGAATCAAATAGATGCAATTAAAAATGATAAAGGGGATATCACCACCGACCCCACAGAAATACAAACTACCATCAGAGAATACTATAAACACCTCTACGCAAATCAACTAGAAAATCTAGAAGAAATGGATAATTTCCTGGACTCTTACACTCTTCCAAGACTAAACCAGGAAGAAGTTGAATCCCTGAATAGACCAATAGCAGGCTCTGAAATTGAGGCAATAATTAATAGCCTACCACCCAAAAAAAGTCCAGGACCAGATGGATTCACAGCTGAATTCTACCAGAGATACAAGGAGGAGCTGGTACCATTCCTTCTGAAGCTATTCCAATCAATTGAAAAAGAGGGAATCCTCCCTAACTCATTTTATGAGGCCAACATCATCCTGATACCAAAGCCTGGCAGAGACACAACAAAAAAAGAAAATTTTGGACCATTATCCCTGTTGAACATCGATGCAAAAATCCTCGATAAAATACTGGCAAACCGGATTCAGCAGCACATCAAAAAGCTTATCCACCATGATCAAGTGGGCTTCATCCCTGGGATGCAAGGCTGGTTCAACATTCGCAAATCAATAAATGTAATCCAGCATATAAACAGAACCAAAGACAAGAACCACATGATTATCTCAATAGATGCAGAAAAGGCTTTTGACAAAATTCAACAGCCCTTCATGCTAAAAACGCTTAATAAATTTGGTATTGATGGAACGTACCTCAAAACAATAAGACCTATTTATGACAAACCCACAGCCAGTATCATACTGAATGGGCAAAAACTGGAAAAATTCCCTTTGAAAACTGGCACAAGACAGGGATGCCCTCTCTCACCACTCCTATTCAACATAGTGTGGAAGTTCTGGCTAGGGCAATCAGGCAAGAGAAAGAAATCAAGGGTATTCAGTTAGGAAAAGAAGAAGTCAAATCATCCCTGTTTGCAGATGACATGATTGTATATTTAGAAAACCCCATTGTCTCAGCCCAAAATCTCCTTAAGCTGATAAGCAACTTCAGCAAAGTCTCAGGATACAAAATTAATGTGCAAAAATCACAAGCATTCTTATACACCAGTAACAGACCAACAGAGAGCCAAATCATGAATGAACTTCCATTCACAATTGCTTCAGAGAGAATAAAATACCTAGGAATCCAACTTACAAGGGATGTAAAGGACCTCTTCAAGGAGAACTACAAACCACTGCTCAGTGAAATAAAAGAGGACACAAATAAATGGAAGAACATACCATGCTCATGGATGGAAAGAATCAATATCGTGAAAATGGCCATACTGCCCAAAGTTATTTATAGATTCAATGCCATCCCCATCAAGCTACCAATGAGTTTCTTCACAGAATTGGAAAAAACAGCTTTAAAGTTCATATGGAACCAAAAAACAGCCCACATTGCCAAGACAATCCTAAGTCAAAAGAACAAAGCTGTAGGCATCACGCTACCTGACTTCAAACTATACTACAAGGCTACAGTAACCAAAACAGCATGGTACTGGTACCAAAACAGAGATATAGACCAATGGAACAGAACAGAGTCCTCAAAAATAATACCACACATCTACAGCCATCTGATCTTTGACAAACCTGAGAGAAACAAGAAATGGGGAAAGGACTCCCTATTTAATAAATGGTGCTGGGAAAATTGGCTAGCCGTAAGTAGAAAGCTGAAACTGGATCCTTTCCTTATTCCTTATATGAAGATTAATTCAAGATGGATTAGAGACTTAAATGTTAGACCTAATACCATAAAAACCCTAGAAGAAAACCTAGGTGGTACCATTCAGGACATAGGCATGGGCAAGGACTTCATGTCTAAAACACCAAAAGCAACGGCAGCAAAAGCCAAAATTGACAAATTGGATATGATTAAACTAAAGAGCTTCTGCACAGCAAAAGAAACTACCATCAGAGTGAACAGGCAACCTACAGAATGGGAGAAAATTTTTGCAATCTACTCATCTGACAAAGGGCTAATATCCAGAATCTACAAAGAACTCAAACAAATGTACAAGAAAAAAACAAACAACCCCATCAAAACGTGGGCAAAGGATATGAACAGACATTTCTCAAAAGAAGACATTCATACAGCCAACAGACACATGAGAAAATGCTCATCATCACTGGCCATCAGAGAAATGCAAATCAAAACTACAATGAGATACCATCTCACACAAGTTAGAATGGCAATCATTAAAAAGTCAGGAAACAACAGGTGCTGGAGAGGATGTGGAGAAATAGGAACACTTTTACACTGTTGGTGGGATTGTAAACTAGTTCAACCATTATGGAAAACAGTATGGCGATTCCTCAAGGATCTAGATCTAGATGTACCATATGACCCAGCCATCCCACTACTGGGTATATACCCAAAGGATTATAAATCATGCTGCTATAAAGACACATGCACACGTATGTTTATTGCGGCACTATTCACAATAGCAAAGACTTGGAATCAACCCAAA